>NW_012110572.1:0-1154 GCF_000951045.1 Mandrillus leucophaeus | reverse complement strand
AAAGAAAAAAAAAGAAGGAAGGAAGGCACAGACAGGGAGAGAGGGAGGGAGGGAGAGAAGGAGGGAGGGAGGGAAGAAGGAAGGAAGGAAGAAAGGAAGGAAGGAAGGAAAGAAGGAAGGAAGGAAGATCCTCTTTCAATACAATGGTCATTATTTATTTGTTTAAATCCGATCATTGCTTTAGTCTAAAATAAGAAGGCTAAGATTTTAAATACAAAACCAAGGGCAATTGTGTTAATGGTCTATTTCTTTCTTTGATGAATATCTTGTTAAACTTTTCCTGAGACTAGGAAACAGGCAGACCTTTGCCCTGTATGATTCTAAAATACTACTTTGACAACATCACCTCCCAGCTCAAAGCCTCAGATAATTTCTTCTTACCTAGTTTCTCTGTCTCTCTCCCTTTCATAGCTCTCAGCCAAGGCCAAGTAGCCATTTCCTTCACATGCTGGAGCCAGTCAATCTTTCTGGTCTTACGCCCTCTAGTGTTCTAGCTGGAGAAGGCAAAACATATAACTACATTTACACATCAGAACTCTAAATGCCTTGTAGCAATTACAGATCTAAATAAAAATAGCAATTGAATTGCTTGGATTGTAAAAGGAGGATTAAACAATTTTAAGTAGTTATTCTAATAATCTGCTGACATCCCTATATAAACTATGACAGAAGAAGACTGCCAAACTGGTTGGAATAAAATGGGAATTAGACATGAAATTGCAAGAAAAACTAAGTAGTGTCTTTTTCTCTCTTTTTACATTTTTAAATTTCTAAAATTGACATATAAAAATTGGATCTGTTTATGGGGTAATAGTGATGTTTTGATTCCTATGTTGTACAGTGATCATATCAGGTAATTGGTATATCCATCATCTCATTTATCATTTCTTTGTATTGGGAACATTCCTTCTAGTTATTTCAAACTGCTTAACATATTATTGTGAACCATAGTCATCCCACAGTGGTATAGAACAGCAGTTCAAAGCCTTTCTGGCACAGGGACTGGTTTCATGGAAGACAATTTTTCCACAGACCAAGGGGTTGAGGGGTTGGGGTGGACAGCGGGGATGGGAGAGATAGTTTGGGGATTGATAGTTTGGGAATTCAAGCACATTACATTTGTGGTGCTCTTTATTTTTACTATTATTACTATT
>NW_012110571.1:0-1818 GCF_000951045.1 Mandrillus leucophaeus | reverse complement strand
CCCTGCTTCCCACTCTTTCTCTGGAAAACTTGGAGCTTTCTGTTAATCTTTCCTCACAGAAGGCTTCCAGTTCCTTCTTATATGTAGCTTTCCTGAGATCAGTGTTGTGGGTTGTTGTCGTTGTTTTGTTTTGTTTGTTTTTTGAGATGGAGTCTCTCTCTGTCGCCCAAGCTGTAGCGCAGTGGAGAGATCTCGGCTCACTGCAAGCCCCGGTTCCGGGGTTCACGCCATTCTCCTGCCTCAGCCTCCCCAGTAGCTGGGACTACAGGCATCAGCCACCACGCACGGCTAATTTTCTGTATTTTTAGTTGAGACGGGGTTTCACCGTGTTAGGCAGGATGGTCTAGATCTCCTGAACTCGTGATTCGCCCGCCTCTGCCTCCCAAAGTGCTGAGATTACAGGCGTGAGCCACTGCACACGGCCAGATTTTTAAAATTTTGTGTAATCTTTCTGTAAAACATTAATCCTAAGCTTTATAGCTCATTGAAGTTTCACGAAATAACCCCACCCTTGCAACCAGCACTCAAATTAACTACACAAAACATGAATGCAATCCCTAACTCCTCCGCCTTCTGCTTATCAGTCCCTACAACTCCTATCTAAGGGTAAACACTTTCTTGGCTTCTAATACCATATATCAATTTTCCTTGAGTTTAAATGTTATATAGATGAATCACACATTATGTACTCCTTTGTATTTTTTCTTATTTTCATTAATATTATGTTTTTGAAATTCGTATAAGTTGTTGCATGTAGATATGTTGTGTTCATTCTTATAGCTATATGGAGTCTATATTGAATTAATATATTGCATTTTATTTATTCATTCTACTGCTGATTGACATTTAGGCTATTTTGGTTTTGCCACTTTATGATGAACACTGCTTTGAACATTCTTGTACCTAATATTGGTGAGTACATGTATGCTATACTGTTGGATATATTCGTGAGAGTGGAATTGACAGGTCATAGATACCATTAAAATTTAGTTTCCCAAACGGTTATACACACTAGTAAACCTACTAGCCATATACTAGGGTTCCAGCTGTTCTCCATTGTCATCACACTTGATATTGTTCTTTTTGTTATTTATTTTCATTGTAACCATTTTGTTGATCTGTATTGTTTTTATTAAGGTATAGGTTTTATGTGATAAAAAGTACATAAAGTGTACAGTGTGATTTGTTTCATCAAATATGTTATGTGTGTAACTAACATATCAATCATTCTCTGGGATTCCTTTCTAACAAGGCCACTACCCAGACCTTTTCAGATACTTAGGCTGAATAACTCCCACCTCTTAGTTCTAATTCTTCATTCTTACTCTCTTTTAGTTTTCTTTGGTGAACTTTTTACTACATTCTCTTATCATTTTGACTTTAACATCAAGATTAAATTGTCACCCATGTCCGGTTTGTAAGCCATCAAGAATCTCTAGTGCATAACGTATTCCTTGATTAAAAATAAAAAGTTGTCTTAAATATAGTTACCTTTTTTTTTTTGACCAAGTCTTACACTGTTGCTCAGGCTGGAGTGCAATGGTGCGATCTTGGCTCACTGCAACCCCTGCCTCCTGGGTTCAAGCGATTTTCCTGCCTCAGCCTCCTGAGTAGCTGGGATTACAGGCTCCCGTCACCATGTCTGGCTAATTGTTGTATTTTTAGTAGAGACGGGGTTTCACTATGTTGGCCAGGCTAGTCTCGAACTCCTGACCTTGTGATCTGCCTGCCTCTGCCTCCAAAAGTGCTGGGATTACAGGCGTGAGTCACCACGCCCGGTCAGTTAATTCTTTTAAAAAATATATTCACGAAGGCTGA
>NW_012110570.1:0-3392 GCF_000951045.1 Mandrillus leucophaeus | reverse complement strand
TAATCCCAGCACTTTGGGAGGCCGAGACGGGCGGATCACGAGGTCAGGAGATCAAGATCATCCTGGCTTACACTGTGAAACCCCGTCTCTACTAAAAATACATAAAAAAAAATTAGCCGGGCACGGTGGCGGGCGCCTGTAGTCCCAGCTACATGGGAGGCTGAGGCAGGAGAATGACGTGAACCCGGGAAGCGGAGCTTGCAGTGAGTGGAGATCGCGCCACTGCACTCCAGCCTGGGTGACAGAGCAAGACTCCGTCTAAATAAAAAAAAATAATAATTAGCTGGGTGTGGTGGCACGTGCCTGTAATCCCAGCTACTCCAGAGGCTGAGGCAGGAGACTCACTTGAATCCAGAAGGCGGAGGTTGTAGTGAGCTGAGATTGTGCCACTGCACTCCAGTTTGGGTGACAGGGCGAGACTCTATCTCAAATAAATAAATAAATAAATAAATAAATAAACACACACACACACACACACAAAACACTCCAAAGCACAAAAATATATCCTATGAATGATGGCTAATTTTTTTTTTTTTTTGAGACAGGATCTTACTCTGTTGCCCAGGCTGAGTGTAGTGGACTGACCATGACTCACTGCAGCCTGGACCTCCCAGGCTCAAGTGATCCTCCTGCCTCAGCCTCCTGAGTAGCTAAGACTCAGGTGCACACCACCACACTCAGTTAATTTTGTATTTTTTGTAAAGACAGTCTCACTATGTTGCCTGGGCTGATCTCAAACTCCTAGATGCAAGTGATCCAATGGCCTTGGTCTCCCAAAGTGTTAGGATTACAGGTGTGAGCCACCACACCCGGCCTTGATGGCTAATTTTATATGTCACTTGGCTGGGCCACCAGATATTTGGTCAAACGTTATTCTGGATGTGCCTATGAGGGTGTTTTTGGATGAGATTTGCATTTAAATTAGTGGACTTTGGCAAATCAGATTGCTTTCCATAATGGAGAAGGGCCTCATCCAATCAGTTGAAGGCCTTACTAGAACAAAAACTGACTTCTCCTTAACAGGAAGGAATTCTGCCAGCATTTGAACTATAACTCTTCCCTGGATCTCCAGCCTGCTGGTCTACCCTGCAGATTTTGGACTAACTATGCCTCCACAATTGCGTGAGCCAATTCCTTAAACTAAATCTCTTTCTATATATACACATCCTGTTGCTTCTGTATCTCTGGAAAACCCTGACTAATATACCACTAAACTTCCCCTTACTCAGGTCTCAAGAATCCTCCCGCCTACTCCAATGCCCCCAGAATGCAGGCGAGAGCGTAACAGAGTAAACATTGGAAAGACGCAGCAATCTTAAGGTGCATCTATTACAATGAAAACAGCTCATGAAAGACTTTCAAAACCATAGGAACGCATTGCTAAGGTTCTGCCTAGGCCCTGGAAGCAACTGTACCAGGGAGAGGCCCTCAGACCTAAGTCAGGGGAGCTCCTTGTTCAATTTCCACCCAGTGCCACTGTGTCCAGAGTTGGTTCCTTCTGGTGGGTTCTTGGTCTCGCTGACTTCGACAATGAAGCAGTGGACCTTCAAGGTGAGGGTTACAGCTTTTAAAGATGGTGTGTCCAAAGTTTGTTCCTTCAGATGTGACTGGAGTTTCTTCCTTCTGGTGGGTTCGTGGTCTCACTGACTTCAAGAATGAAGCTGACCTCCGTGGCAAGTGTTATAGCTCTTAAAGATGGTGCAGACCCAAAGAGTGAGCAGCAGCAAGGTTTATTGTGAAGAGTGAAAGAACAAAGCTTCCACAGAGGGAAAGGGGACCTGAGTGGGTTACTGGTGCTGGCTCTGGGGCTCTGGTGGCCAACTTTTATTCCCTTATTTAGCCCTGCCCATGTCCTGCTGATTGGTCCATTTTACAGAGTGCTGATTGGTCAATTTTACAGAGCACTGATTGGTCCATTTTACAGAGTGCTGATTGGTCCATTTTACAGAGTGCTGATTGGTCAATTTTACAGAGCACTGATTGGTCCATTTTACAGAGTGCTGATTGGTGCATTTACAATCCTTTAGCTAGACACAGAGTGCTGAATGATGCATTTTTACAGAATGCTGATTGGTGTATTTACAATCCTTTAGCTAGACACAGAGCGCTGATTGGTGCATTTTTACAGAGCACTGATTGGTGCATTTACAATCCTTTAGCTAGACAAAGTGCTGACTGGTGCATTTACAATCCTTTAGCTAGACACAGAGTGCTGATTGCTGAATTTACAACCCTTTAGTTAGACAGAAAAGTTCTCCAAGTCCCCATTTGACCCAGAAAGTCCAGCTGGCTTCACCTCTCACCACCTCCAAAGCTAGGGGTGCTCTTTGCCTCTCTGACGTCCTCTTCCCTAGTCAGGTCACACACTGTGCAATCTGGATACCAAATCTCCTCTTCCTGACAACTCAAAGGCATCCCTCCGTGCATGCTTTTCTCCTCTCTATCTACCCACTTTCCCCTTACAACTAGTCCATTCCCATAAGCACCCAAACATGGATGGGTTCCCCTTTGAAATAATAAAATTGTATTTTATTTTATTTTTGAGACAGAGTTTCGCTCTGTTGCCCAAACTGGAGTGCAGTGGCACGATCTCGGCTCACTGCAACCTCCACCTCCCGGTTCAAGCGATTCTTGTGCCTCAGCCTCCCAAGTAGCTGGGATTACAGTGCACGCTAACACGCCCTGCTAATTTTTGTATTTTTTAGTAGAGATGGGATTTCACCATGTTGGCCAGGCTTGTCTTGAATTCCTGACCTCAACTTATCTTCCTGCCTCAGCCTCCCAAGGTGCTGGGATTACAGGCGTGAGACCCCGCACCCAGCCTCTCCTTCTTAAAAGATAACCTTTCTTTTGTCTTTACTTTTCTCTCTAGTTTCCTTTCTAACCAACTCCTAGCAAGTCTGCACTTAATGCTGTTCAGTCCTCTTCTTCCAATGTCTCTTAAACCCATTCCAGTAAGCTTCAGAGAAAATAAAGGACCCAGCAGTCCCAAGAGCTGTGAAGCCCCTGCACCCACCCTAGCTGGCTCAGTACCTTACTTTAATAAGAGAAGAATAAGCTTCTGCTATTTAAGCCCCGATGTTAGAGTTTTCTGTTTTATTGTGTGTTCATGCCTCTGGGAATCCCCAGGCCGTTGGGATGAGGGTGAATTCTTCCCCAGAGGCTTTGCCTTAAAACGGCTCTACCATGGGTACGTGCTTAAAATTATTGCTTTCTTTCTTCTTTTTTTTTTTTTTTGCTTGGGTTTTCCTCGGACATTCGGGTAGTATATTAGTTTGCTGGGACTGTCATGACAAAATACCACAGACTGGATGGCGTAGACAACAGACGTTTATTTTCTCATAGTTGTGGAGGCTGGAAGTCCACGATCAAGGAGTTGGTGGGGTTAGTTT
>NW_012110569.1:0-1486 GCF_000951045.1 Mandrillus leucophaeus | reverse complement strand
GATCTCCTGACCTTGTGATCCGCCCGCCTCGGCCTTCCAAAGTGCTGGGATTACAGGCGTGAGCCACCGCGCCCGGCACTTATGCAAGTTTCTGCAGCCAGCTTGAATTTCTCCTCAGAAAATACGATTTTCTTTTCTATTGCATTGTCAGGCTGCAAATTTTCCAAACTTTTATGCTCTGTTTCCCTTTTGAAACTGAATGCCTTTAACAGTATGCAAATAGCCTCTTGAATGCTTTGCTGCTTAGAAATTTCTTCCACCGGATACCCTAAATCATCTCTCTCAAGTTCAAAGTTCCACAAATCTCTAGGGCAAGGGCAAAATGCTGCCAATCTGTTTGCTAAATCATAACAAGTGTCACCTTTGCTCCAGTTTCCAATAAGCTCCTCATCTCCATCTGAGACCACCTCAACCTGGACCTTATTGTTCATATGCCTACCAGCATTTTTGTCAAAGCCATTCAGCAAGTGTCTATGGAGTTCCAAACTTTCCCACATCTTCCTGTCTTCTTTTGAGCCCTCCGAACTGTTCCAGCCTCTGCCTGTTACCCAGTTCCAAAGTCACTTCCACATTTTTGGGTATCTTTTCAGCAACACCCCACTCCACTGGTACCAATTTACCATATTAGTCCATTTTCATGCTGCTGATAAAGACATACCCAAGACTGGGCAATTAGGTTTAATGGATTTTCAGTTCTACATGGCTGGGGAGGCCTCACAATCATGGCAGAAGGGGAAAGGCACTTCTTACATGGTGGTGGTAAGACAGCTTGTGCAGAGAAACTCTTGTTTTTAAAACCATCAGATTTCATGAGACCCAATCACTATCATGAGAACAGCACAGGAAAGATCCATCATCATGATTCAGTTTTCTCCCGCTAGGTCCCTCCCACAACACATGAGAATTATGGGAGCTACAAGATGAAATTTGGGTATGGACACAGAGCCAAACCATATCAATAAGCTTGCCTCTTTCCCATGATTCTTCCCTTAGGATGGGCTGTCTGCATGCACAGTGCCCTTCTTACCCTTGGAAAGGGAGCACACACATGCAATGTGTTTAGGCCGTTTTACACATGCCCATCTGAGGCTTTCTTCCCTTTTCCAATGGAGTGTCCCTGGAAGGTCATACTTCACCATTTTGTCTCTTAATGTGCATGCCCAGGAAGTTGCTTCTCCTTGGCGTCTGCATTCAGCTAACACTTTAATTTTTTTGTTTGTTTGTTTTCTTTTTAAGACAGCATGTCACTCTGTCACCCAGGCTGGAATACAATGGCACAATCTTGGCTCACTGCAACGTCTGCCTCCCAGGTTCAAGCGATTCTCCCATCTCAGCCTTCCAAGTAGCTGGGACTACGGGTGTGTACCACTAAGCCCAAAGAATTTTTGTATTTTTTGGTAGAGACAGGGTTTCACTATGTGGGCCAGGTTGGTCTTGAACTCCTAACCTCACATGATCCACCTGCCTTGGCCCCCCAAAGTGCTGG
>NW_012110568.1:0-1979 GCF_000951045.1 Mandrillus leucophaeus | reverse complement strand
CACAACAGTGTCTGGCAAATCTTGTATTCTCAAATTGTGTTATTTATGTTTTTGAGCTGTGCATTCTTTAAGAATTTTCTCAAATGCTAACTTTTGTATAACTGTTATTTACATTGTCTCCATTCTCCTATGCTGATCACTGCATTCCTCAATTGAATATTTAACACATTATTGTTTTTGTTTGATTTTTTTTCCAGTTTCTAAACATTACTAGAATAGAAAAATTTATAGCTTTAATTTTATTTTACTGGGAGCTACCGCAGTCATTAACAAACTATTAAGAAGTCAAATAATGAATTATCTTTTAATAGTAAAAAACATTGCTGAATAATAGATTTTATTCAATTATTTGTGTCACTGTATTAACATAATAGCTTTAAAGAACCTTTGCTTAACTTAGTTCCATAGAGGAATGTATAAACAAAGGGAATAGGAAATATTATATTGGCATATCAGTTATATACTTTAAGAGTCAAAGTGCTATGGACAATGTTTTGAAGGATTTTAGAATCTCAATTGTATAGACGAGAAGCTACACAAGGCACGCTCCACATTCTTACAGGCCTACTTAAGAGAATCTCTTACAGATACTTTCAGTTAGATATGAAAGCCTCTAACATTCTTGTTTTCTGGAGAGACTTTGAATGGGGAGGAGTTTTATTTTAGAAGTAAGGAAGCTCTGACCTCTTTAGTGTGATATAGTATAAGTACTTACATTTATTACTGGTTAATTTACAAATGCATTCATTTCATTTTCTGGTACTATTGCATGCAAACTGAAATGTAGCAGGAGACAATAACAAACTTAGAATATCCTTTTTATTATTATTTTTTTAAGATTATGTTGCTTCTGTCTCACAGGCAGCTAAAAGAAGCCAGTTGAAATTTTGAACTGTATGCCTGGAATCTCCTTAGCCAGATCCACAGATCTATCAGTTTCCCTTTCTACATTTCCTGTAACAGCAGTTTATGGTTTTGTTAATTGTTCTTCCAGTACACACTTGAGCCTCTTTCCTCCAACTTGCAGTAACTTACTGCTCATTGTTCTTCTTATCTTCACCATCTCTTTGAAACCAACCACCTGTTCCAAAAGTCAGTGCAGTAGAGTTTATTTTATTTTTTTTTTTCTTATGGCAGCACCCTGCTTCTATGTACCAAACATTGTTTCAATTACCTGTTGCTATTATATCTCGTAGTTTCATCGGTTAGCTGGGTCTCAGCAGGGCAGTTCCTTTACTGGTCACTCTTGGAGTCTCTCACATGGACAGAGTTGGCGACTGGACCATAGCTGGTGCCAAATGCCTGCTGCCTTGGCCCTTCTCTTTCTGGACTTGCTCTCCATTACTTTCTAGGGCTTCTCCACATAGCTTTTTAATCTCTACAAAAAGAAGCCTGGACTTCATACAAGGTGCCTCAGGACAATAAGAAAGACTGTCCCTAGAGTGACTATTGCAAAAAGACACAGGAGTGTCTAAGGGAATTAAGAGCTGGACTCCAAAACAGTACATTATCAAACCTACTATATTCTATTGTTGCAACAGACTAGAATCAAGATGATAGGAGACCACATAATATTACAAACACTGGGAAATTCATTGGAGTAACTTCAGTGACAGCCACTAGACTTGCTATTATTATTTTTTTTTTTCTCAACCAGGATTGGTTAGAGTTTGAAGATGATTTTACAAGCTGAATACATGAAGCTATATTTTTAAATTACTTTGAAAGGGGAAAAAACTCAAAAGAAAGAGAAACATGGAAAAGAGGGATAAAAGTAAGGAAAGTGAAAGGTTAAAATAGTCCTTTGTAGATGTTGCTGCCAGCAATCAATAAAAGACAAAGTTGGGTGGTGAAACTTTTCTCACAATATATAAGCAGCTAGAAAAAATTTCACCACCAAATTTTTGATGCCAAAACTGGTGAGACAAGGCAATTATTGAGTGGGAGTAGGGTGCAGAATGAAATAAGTAGGGTACAAA
>NW_012110567.1:0-1784 GCF_000951045.1 Mandrillus leucophaeus | reverse complement strand
AGAAAAAGGAAAGATAATTGAATTTCAAATAGATATTTACATTTCCTATACTTAGCATCTGAACCCAAATGCACACAAAAAATGAAACATTGTCTCTAAGGACATAAAATGCAAAGGGCCTAACATGGCCCCCAACTGGCCAAGTCCTCTTCCCAACTAGGAAACTGGCCACCGTCCACTCCGGGCCTGTGACGAACACACAGGTGAGGATTCATCCTTAACCTTTTCTGACTCCCCTCCCAGAAGACGGCAGGGCTCAGGAGTCCGCACGGGAACCACCGCGGGCTCCCAGGCGACCTCGGCAGGCGAGCGCACCCCTCTCCAGGAAGGATACACAGTGGGAAGGCTTCTGTGGGTGGGAGATGAGGACCCCTGTCTCTCAGCCTGGTGTCTGTAAAACTGGGAGGATGGGCCCATCCTGCAGGTGCTGGGGAGGCTGTGGGGAGTCACACAGGGAGTACTTGTGTGTCCATGCCCGGCGGTCCTGACCCGGCCCTTTCAGCTCAACCTGGGCCACCCTTAAACACGGAGGCAAGGGCCGGGCACGATGGTTCACGCCTGTAACCCCAGCACTTTGGGAGGCCGTGGCGGGTGAATCACCTGAGATCAGGAGTTCAAGACCAGCCTGGCCAATATGGCCAAACCCTGTCTCTACTAAATCACTTGAACCCAGGAGGCGGAGGTCGTGGTGAGCCGTGATCACGCCACTGGGCTTCAGCCTGGGCAACAGAGAGAGACTCCATCTCAAAACAAACAAACACACAAAATACCGGAAGCAAAGGGATTCCTAGTGCTCCAGCAGGGGGAGAACCGTGGTTCCAGCAAATCCTGTACAAAACGAGAACCATGTGCTTTCCGAGCATAGGGAAGCAGGGGCTCGACCCCGAACGGCCCACAGCAGAGCTCCCCTGAGGAGGCGGGGCGCACCGGGAGTGAGGATGGCAACACTAAACCAGGAGGTGAAGACAAAGCGGCTGACAGGGAGCAGTCACCTGTGAGAATTTAAAGAGCAGAATTAACGGGCTGGAGCATTAAGCCCCAAAGGACGGATCCAGGAGGGTGCCCGGGCGGTTAACAACGACTATTCATGCCTAAGGAGGAAAGAAATAACCTTAAAATAGAATCTCATCCCTTCCTCCTGGACCAGATTTCGCTACAGTAATTGCATCTGTGAGGAAGAGAGCTGCAAAGGAAATTAGATGTTCTCCGGGCTCAGCTGTAAGTCATACATCAGAGCCACCCACTGAGAATTCCCATTAGGAGGAAGCTGGCAGGAGCTCACATGCGGGCTGGAGGCCGCCCCCGCTTCCACAGCCCACAAAGCCGTCCCCACCGAGGTCCTCGATCCGGCATAATTGCCGGCATTGTGCCGCACCTCCCGCCCCGGCCACATCAATGCGGCTCATTCTTCCAGGCTCCACTGAACGCTGGGCTGTGTTGAAAGTGGGGGAGGGGCATCCACTGACGAAGCTTCTGGAGCATCTCCATCCAGCCAGCTCCCTCCCACCAACTGCATGAGCCAGCGTGCCGTAAGGAAAACACTACCCGTCATCCACATGAGGGGGGCGGGGGAAGGCACCTCTGCCCGGGACAAAAGCCTGCAGGGAAAACAGGAGCTGAGCACTCCAGCCATGACACAACCAGCTACTTCTCTTACAGTACAAACAGCTACTTCTCTGATGACAGAACCAGCTACTTTCCTGACCTACCAAGAGGCCGGAAACCACACCTCAGCTCCCTGCTTCCCAGTTAACCTTTACTCTGCAGCCAGCACTCAGGGCCCC
>NW_012110566.1:0-2974 GCF_000951045.1 Mandrillus leucophaeus | reverse complement strand
TTTTTTCTCCCAAAAGTTTTGTCACATTTAAAGTACAAAATCAAATACACAGATCCAGATATGTGAATCATATATACATATCTATACAGCCATTAGACCTATACAAACCTCTCTATATATGTATATATATTCTAATTTATCTATCAATACTATCCCTTAAGTAAAAAGCAACATATCTCTTTAAAAAAACCTTAGGTTTGTTATCAGTAACACTGTCAAATATAAATTATTTTCACTTTATCACTTGAAAGGGTAGAAATAGGTATCTCCTAGAAATAGAGGAATTATCAAACATATATCCAATTTGTATAGATTTCTTAAAATACATTCTAAATGAATAATTAACCAAAAAATCTGCCAATCAAAGTCTTTGGGCATATTAATCCTAACAAAACTTGAGTCATGGGAAGACATAGAGTTAATTAATTGCATTCCAAGAGTTTTGTTTTGATTTTGGTTTTAAATGCAGAGGGAATTTATTTTGTTTAGCAACACAGAGCACTTCCAAATCATATTTCCTGTGGAGTTATAGTGATAAATTTTTCAGGGCTACCTACAGCTATTAAAAATTAAACTGATCAATAATGGACGTATCTGATTTTTAACACTGTGTAGGTTATTTCAACCAAAATGCAAGAGCACATTCTTTAAGAGAAAGGTAGAAGTTTTGGACTTCTAGATACAGAATGTACAATATGTCACTGAACACAGATATCCTGCTGATCAGGGGGACTAAGTTGTAATACCTTCTTTGTTCTAGGATGTCATCTACCTTACATGAAGATCACAGGATACTAAGCCTCAAGGTACCTAAATATCTCCATTCCAGGCACAGGATTTCATTACTGCCTGTTCCCACAATGAGGAACACATACATGGAGAGATATAGGTCATTACCAAAGATTTATATTAATGGCTTTACAATAGCAACACAAAATGTACTCACTGTCACATTTCCAATGGAAAAGTTATATATACACTATACACTTCAGCCTTGAAACATAGACCCCCAAAATTCAATTTTCAGTAATCAATGAATATGGTGAGGGTCCCACACCCTCAAATCCTAATTTAGCACAGCAAAAGCCTCTCCTTGGCTGCCAAGCACTGGCGGTGATCTTTTTCTTCAGCTCTTCATGATTTGGATGCCAGAGTTTCATGATGATCCTTTCAATGTTAAGGGCATAGACAGTATATGTAGGGATGACTTCCCTGTGTACCTGCAGAGCTTCAAAAAGTTCATACATGTTCACAGGAGGCAAAGATGCAGATAGAGTGTCTCCAGAGCATGCTGGCAGGAATGCAGCCTGCTGCTCCGCTTCATCAGGAGGTGGGTGAGAAGCTGGATTCTAACCAGCACAGGGAGCAGTAAAAGCTGGAGGGTTTTCTATTAACTTGTTGCCATGTTTTAGCAAAGAGACTGGTGGCATTTTGCCCCTGCCCTACAAATCTGTGGAACTTTAAACTTCAGAGAGATGATTTAGGGTACCAGGTAAAAGAAATTTCTAAGCAGCAAAGCATTCATGAGGTAACCTGAGTGCTGTTAAAAGCATTCGGTTTTATGTATTCATAAAGACACAGTTTGTAATTAAAACTTACATTTAAAAGGGAAACAAAACATAAAAATTTAGAAAATTTGCCACCTGAGATGTGATAAAAAAGAATAAAGAAGAAATTCAACCAGGCTGCAGAAATTTGCATGAGTAACAAAAGCCAAATGGTAATTGCCAAGGCAATGGAGAAAATCTCTCCTTCAAGGCAGATCCTCCCATCACAGGCCCAGAGCTCTAGGAGGAAAAACTGGTTGGGTGGCCTGGGCCCAGGCTCCCCTGCTCTGTGCAGCCTTGGGACACGGTACCCTGAGTCCCAACTGTGGCTCGAAAGGGCCAACAATGTTTTCATATTGTCATTGTATCACATTTACATGTAGTAATTTGCACTGGGAGTTTGACCATTCCTATGGATTTTGGAACTACCAAATCATATCTTCTGCAGCTTTCTTCTTTTTCTCATGTTTATGCCTTTTACTTTTTCCCCGCCTTACTACATCAGCTGTGATGACCAGTTCAATGTTTAGCAAAAGTGGTGAAAGTAAACATCCATATGATGTTTTGATTTGGGAAGAGAATGCTCAATCTTTCAACCAGAAATTTGACATTACTGGTAGGTATTTAATTCATGCAGCTTATCAACAAAAATTTTTTTCTTTTTTTTTGAAAATCTTTGTTTTAACCCTGAATTCAAGATCATTAAATTTTATTAAATTAACTTTTCACCACTACTGAAATTAGTATAAAATTTTCCACTTTGATTTTTTTTTTTAAATACAAGAAAAGATTGTAAAAGCTGACCTAGCTTAAGCTTTCTGTTTTGGGTTGTATTAACCAGATATTTCTCTTTTCCCGTAACACCGAATTAGCTTAAAAATTACAGTCCCACTAATTTTCAGAAATGCAAGTTTTACTGTGCTTACTTTTATCAGCTCTATCATTTCAGTCACCAGGAGTGCACTAGGAGTTAATACCTTAATATCTGATCAAGGACCCTAACAGAATTTAGCCAGTCTTGAACTTAAAATTCACAGTCATCCAAACTGCCAAATATACCTAAGATTCTGACCCCAGCTACAATTTCAGGGGTCTCCAGGCCCACCTTCACTTCGGGCCAGCTGGCTACAAATAGTAAGATCTTCATAAACTTCTTCAATTTTGGTAGTTTAATAAAATGACTCACAGAACTTCAGAAAGTACTGTACTTACACTTACAATTTTATATCAGCAGGAAGATATAAATCATAAGCAGTCAAAGGAAGAAACCCATAGGGTAGAACTGAGACTAGGAGAGTTCTAAATACGGATCTTCTGTGTCCTCAGTCATATATTACCCTCCTGGCATTGGTGCATGGCAATGCTCACATGGAGTACACCAGGCCAGGACACTCATGTGAGCTCCAGTGTACAGCATTCATAATCGG
>NW_012110565.1:0-1232 GCF_000951045.1 Mandrillus leucophaeus | reverse complement strand
AGATAACCCAACTAAATTCATGGAGGAATTCTGGGCTCTCACTCTCATTTGAGTTAACTTGGGGAGATATTCATATTATCTTGTTCATGTGTTGTTCATTTCTTGCACAGCCAAGAAAACAATCAACAGAGTGAAGAGATCTACAGGAAAAGAGAAACTATTTGCAAACTGTGTGTCTCATAAGAGATTAGTATCTAAAATATATAAGGAACCCAAAAAAACTCAACAGGAAGATACAAATAACTCAATTTAAAAACGGGCAAAAGGGTGACTCTTTCTCTTGAGTACATACACACACACACACACACACACACACACACACACTCCCCTTTCTTGAGCATGTACCTTTCACTTTGTAATAAATCTCTGTACTTTCACTATTTTCTGACTCATTCTTGACTTCTTTCTTCAGAAGCTGTCAAGAGCCTGGATACTGGCTGGGGTCAAGGTCCCATCCACATTTGGGGACCACCCCCCACAAATCCACCAGCATTATCTTCATGGTGAACCAGCCAAGAGCATCATCACTCCCATTTTAGGACCATCAGCATTTGGTCATGCCAAGGACAAGTCAAGACTATGGGTAACTGTAATTTAGAAAATGGGGTTGCAATGGCCAGATAACAGGACCCTTAATTTTTAATACCATCTTGCAATTAGATCTTTTTAAAAATGTTGGGAGAAATGGACTGAAATATCATATGTACAGACCTTCATGACTCATCATCAGAGCTCTGACCATCATGGAAATTGTCACCTTTGTTATGCTCATACCCCTTTAGGGGAACTAACTGCGGAAGCAGATATCCTAGATGATCCCCTTTTGAAAAATGTACCTCCCCAGAGCTTCTCACACCTCCTAACCCAGAGCCAGTTCCTGCATCCCCAGCTCCTCCCTCTCACCCAACTCCACTTTTGACTCCCCAGTCTTCTGCTAGTTCCAGCTACACTCCTGCTAGTCCACCTGCTTACCAACCAGTATGGTCTTCCCTACCAAAGGAACAGAGCCCTGCCAGGGTCACTAGCACTGGCATTTTCTACCTCCCTGACAATTCTAAGTTATGCTCACTTAGGGAGGTGGCCAATGGGGATGCTGGCCATCCTGGTATATGTACTTTTTTCAGTGTCTGATCTAGTACAATGCAGACAGAGGCTGGGCTGATTTTCAGATAACCCAACTAAATTCATGGAGGAATTCTGGGCTCTCACTCTCATTTGAGTTAACTTGGGGA
>NW_012110564.1:0-1423 GCF_000951045.1 Mandrillus leucophaeus | reverse complement strand
TTACCCAGGCTGAAAGTGCAGCGGCGTGATCATGGTTCACTGTGGCTTTCACCTTTAGCCTCCAGAGTAGCTGGAACCACAGGTGCGCGCCACCACATCCAGCTAATTTACTTATTTATTTATATATTTTTTTGGTGCAGATGAAATCTCACTATGTTGCCCAGGTTGGTCTCAAACTCCTGGGCTCAAGCCAACCTTTCACTTTTGCCTCCCAAAGTGCTGGGATTATGGGTGTGAGCCACCACGCCTGGCTGGTTCCATTATTCATTTCTAGAGATGAAACAAGCAGAATGGGGTAGAATATTTTAGATGTGGATATATCATAGTTTGTTGAAGGGAAAGACAGTGTTTTCAATTTAATTTTCCATTTAATTTTTGGCAATGCCCAATCTTTTATTGCCACATTGGCTGTAACCATTGAGGATTATTATTTTAGAGGCGTAGTTAATAATGACTTATTGTTATCCTCTAAATACGTTTTAAATGAAAGTACCTTGCTTGTGTTCATGCTGAAACTCATGTGACACATTTTTGCTCAACCTCCCTGTCTTATAATAGCTTCCTCTGATTTATCTTCATGCATTTGGGTTTTCATCTCAAAGAAGAGCTGAGTGTCATCTACATTCCACTTTCCACCTTCAAGTCTCATTTTCTTCATCTGTAAAATAGGATAATAATACATTACTCATAATTACTCATGGGATCTGGGAAGATTAAGAAATCCATGTAAAATGCCTAGCATGATGTCTGATGTATAGTGGCATTCAAGAAATGTAAACTGACCGGGCGCGGTGGCTCACGCCTGTAATCCCGGCACTTTGGGAGGCCGAGACTGGCGGATCACAAGGTCAGGAGATCGAAACCCTCCCGGCTAACACAGTGAAACCCTGTCTCTACTAAAAATACAAAAATCTAGCCGGGCGAGGTGGCGGGCGCCTGTAATCCCAGCTACTCCGGAGGCTGAGGCAGGAGAATGGCGTGAACCCGGGAGGCGGAGCTTGCAGTGAGCCGAGATCGCGCCACTGCGCTCCAGCCTAGGCGACAGAGAGAGAGACTCAGTCTCAAAAAAAAAAACAAAAAAAAAGAAATGTAAATTACATTTCTCTCTGTTATTGGGTTCTCTGACCATTGAATATGCCCACTGTTTTCTATTTTCTTTTTCTTTTGTTTTGTTGTTAGAACAAGACAAAACTCCTTGGTGAACTGCAGACATATTCAACGGTTATTAGGGCCAACCATGTGGGTATGAACATTCAGAATTAGAACATTGTAATAATATTGACCTAGTATTCAGTTAGTAATATTGACCTACAGAAGATCGAGACCATCCTGGCGAACACAGTGAAACCCCGTCTCTACTAAAAATACAAAAATCTAGCTGGGCGTAGTGGCGGGGCCTGTAGTCCCAGCTACTCGGGAGGCT
>NW_012110563.1:1274855-1341612 GCF_000951045.1 Mandrillus leucophaeus | reverse complement strand
AAATTGAAAAATAAAATAAAATAATATAAAAAAAAAAGAAAGAAAATGTGGCACATATACACCATGGAATACTATGCAGCCATAAAAAAGGATGAGTTCATGTCCTTTGTGGGGACATGGTTGTAGTTGGAAACCATCATTCTCAGCGAACTATCACAAGAACAGAAAACCAAACACCACATGTGCTCACTCATAGGTGGGAATTGAACAATGAGATCACTTGGACACAGGAAGGGGAACATCACACACAGGGGCCTATTGTGGAAGGGGAATGGGGGAGGGTTAGCATTAGGAGATATACCTAATGTCAATGACAAGTGAATGGGTGCCGCCCACCAACATGGCACATGTATACATATGTAACAAACCTGCATGTTGTGCACATGTACCCTAGAACTTGAAGTATAATAATAAAAAAATAGACAATTCTCCAAAGAAGATATTCAAATAGCAAACAAACATGTGAAAAAGTGTGCAACATCGCTTATTGTCAGAGAAATGCAAATCAAAACCACAATGCAATAATACCTTACTCCTGCAAGAATCACCATAATCAAAAAATCCAAAAATAATAGATGCTGGCATGGATGTGTTGAAAAGAAAAAAAAACTTTTACAGAGTTGGAGAGAATGTAAACTAACATAACCAGTATGAAAAACCGTGCGGAGATTCCTTAAAAGTAGGCTATAATTTGATACAGCAATCCTATTCCTGGGTATTTACCCAGAGGAAAAACAGTCATTATACAAAAAAGATGCTTGCATACACATGTTTATAGGAGCATAATTCACAATTGCAAAAACAAAAAAATGGAACAAGCCCCAATGCCCATCAATGAATGAGTGGATTAAAAAGTGTATATTTTATATACCATAAAAAGGAATGAAATGACATTCTAAGCCACAAAAAAGGAATGAAATTACATTTGCCACAACCTGGATGGAATTGGGGACCATTATTCTAAGTGAAGTGACTCAGGGATGGAAAACCAAACAATGTATATGTTCTCACACATAAGTGAGAGCTAAGCTATGAGGTTGCAAATGCATAAGAATAATATAGTGAGCTTTGCAGACTCCAGGGAAAGTGTAGGAGGAGAATAAGGGATAAAAGACTACACAATGGGTCTAGTCTGAGATTTTTGAGATTTTGCATCAAAATCTCAAAAATCACCACTAAAGAATTTATTCATATAACCAAAATCCACCTGTTCCCCAAAACTTACTGAAATTTTTAAAAAATTAAAAATAAATCAATGTAGCCAGACTTCATGCTAGAAAGAAATGGACAGTTGCATTTTTTCCCCAGCTCAGACAGCTAAATTATAATCACATGATTTTATCATTTGAGAATTTTCAATATTAATATTAATAAATTAGAATCAAAGATTTATGAAAGCTAAGGAAATAACATTAATTAGCTTTAACCGTTGGTAACAACAATATGAATAACTTTATTGGCATAGTAGGGGTAGAATTCTCTTATAAGTGAGTTGAAGAATGGATGAGAAATACCTAAATGAAAGTGAATTTCAAGAATTTTTGATAAAACTTTAACTGTGAGTAGAAGAAATATTTAAGGAGGTGCTTCAAGAGGGATGGAGGGAAGGAAGCTGTAGGAAATGAGACAAACATAAATATAGAAGTTATAAATTCAGAAGAGCAGGAATAACAAGGATAAAATAGCCTTAGATAGCAGGGGTACCTCTTTCGGAGCAGAATAAAAGAGGTAAAACGTGTATGGATTTTGGTAATGTGTATGATGTGGTGAATTGTGACGAAGAGGGAAGCTAAGCATATTAATTCTTGTAGGCCATTCTTTTTTCAGTGGAAAATGCTAATAGTGTATGTGACTTGGGCACGGTGTAGTGCTTAAGAGAGATACTACCTTTCTACCAATACCTCAGATTCACCGTTTCCCACTCTCTACTGTTTCCTGTATATTTCTGTTTGTATTTCTACTTGTTTGTTATTATTCTGCATTTCTACATGTGTAACTGAATAATAGCTGTTGATATGCTGCACTAGAAAACTAGGAAAAAAATCATTTTTGATGGGAAATGTTCTAAAGGGTTTCATAACATTGGTCACATGTGTTGGTAGTTTTGGGGATGTATTTTTCTGTCTGAGTTCTTCATTCTTTTCTGAATTTCCTAATAAAAACTACTGTGAAATGCCAGGTGTCCAGATAGCTGAGCATACTTGCCATTTTAGGACTTTAGTGAAGCTGATACATTAAATAACAAGAGAGAAACACATTTGGTCTATACATAAAATTAAGCCATTATTTATAATGAATGGGAATAGATAACTAATGAATGACTCTAATATGAAATGTCCATATGGCAAAAGTTTTGTCCCCCAAATCTTACAAGTCATTGTTATTTCCATTGAAGTATCTTTTTGCAGCATAAGATGGGGATGTTCTTAGAAATCTTCGCACTGGCTATCTGCCGAAACTTTTTCTGTCATCTTTCCAAAAAGATTCCTGACAGAATTTTGAATTGTGGTTTTCAAAAGTTAAAGTGCTTAAGAATCATTTGGAAGGCTTGTCAACAATTAAAACAGCTGGACCCTACTCTCAGAAGTTCAATATCAGAAAACTGCTCTTGTTAAACAAATTCTCCTAGTAATTGGACTACATGCAGTCCTTGGAACACACATCTAAATGGTGAATATTTTCTATTTCTCTCTGTCAGCTTACCCAGAAGCAGGCTAAATATATTTCTTATAGTTACTACACATCTGTCGTCAGGTTTTCTAAACTAGTTGAAAGACTTCCTCATGGACTCCTTTGAAATTATCTTCTGTGAAGACCTAGCACCTATTCCAGGCCTATTCTGTTTTGCAAAATTATGCACTCTACACTTATTGGTGTTATTTCATTTATATACACATTATAATGCCTTTTGCATAACATTTGTACAGTTGTCTCCAAATGATAAAAAAACACACTAAATTCAAGTTGATTGAAAATATATTAACACATCCTTACCCTTTTAGAAAAAATATACTGAACATAATTTTGAAAAGACTTCTCTCGACATCCATTTTTACACTGTTAGACAATAAACTTTTTGTCTAATTTTTTTTTTTTTTACATTTTTCTGTGTCCTCCCTTAATGCAAAACTGTTAGCAGTTACTGTTTCTGCTGACATTATGCTTGCATTATGGACTCTTAACTCTCTTTTGAGAACCCATAGAACATTTTCTATAGTGATTTTATATCACTTTTCAATTTAATAATAGCTATTTTTACATGTCTTAATTCAGCCACTATACGATAAACTTTTTGAGTAAAAACAATTCTGAATAAATAATTTATACTTTTCTTGTACCCAGCATCGTTTTGGTCCTAGTAGGTGCCCACTAAAAACCTGTGGAATAATTGAGTGAATTGTATGATAAATAAGAATCCAAAAGACTATAAATGAAGGGCTAGAATTAAAGTGCATATCCTTAGTACATGAGTTTTATGACATTTCTTTAGGCTGCTAAGAACATCTTTGGTGATACTGAGTTTCAGAAAATTAAGGTTGATGGAGGAGTAAATTATTGTGAAGTGTTGTTGTTGTATGTTTTGGCTCTAAAAATATATGTATGCTCCATATAATAGATAAACTGAAAAATTAGCCATTTAAATATGTGTTCCAAGGACTGCATGTAGCCAAATTACTTAGAGAAATTGTTAAGAGGAGCAGTTTTCTGATATTGAGCATATTTTATGTAAACATTTTTTATTTTATAAATAAATTATCTCTCAACTCATTATTTGAAAGAAACATTATTTATTTGTAATCTACCAATTAGGTAAGCAAATAAACTAAGCCAATTTCTAAAAACCTAACTTCTTCGAATACATATGTATAAAAATATGTCTTTATACACCTTTACTAATTTCTTATCACATTGCAGAAAATAGCCTATCATTACTCCATAAAATAATAAACTTTTTTCTTGTGTAAAGCACTTTCTAATATTCAAGGTTGACATGGTAAACTATCATTCAAATATACTGTTTCAAGAAAATATTTTACATTTACATTTTATTTGTTACAAAAATTCACACTTTAGATGCTATCTTTAGCAAACTATCTTAACTGAAGACTCTAGCTAGATTTTATACTATGAATATTTTGGGCTGTAATTTGAAATCCCATGAGCTACCATCATGGGAATCTATTTACTTTTACGTGAGTCAATGATTTGTGTCTCTCCCTGGTTATTTGTCTGTTGGAAGAGAAGAAGGAAGATGACATATAAGTATTTTTTTCTCCACATTTGTGTACTTACAAGGAAAGAATTTGTCATAGATTCAAGTGGAAGATAATTCAGGTACTAATGGCAGTTCCCTAGATCAGGAATGAATGGTTGTTTTTTAGTATACTGCTGTACTCAGATAATGACCAGCTCATACATTCTGTCCATTTCTTGTGTAGACAGAAAAGTTAAATTAGAAATAGAAAATAAAATTTTATAATATTGATTACTGTGCATGCTGTTTTTTTCAAAACAGATTCTTCTTTAGCACATTTTTGTTAGTTTTAGAAGTAAAAATAATTGATAAACTTCTCATTCTATTTCTATTCAACTGAATAGTTACTGAGGTTAATGATGATGTCTGTGTGCATCTCTTGATATACCCTAGGTGGCGAAGCTCTTGATTTCTCTTCTTTACTGACTGGGTACATAGAAACTGCTATACGGTAAGTATGTAGAACCACACTCTTCATATAAAACACACATTTTGTAGTCTTTAAATAGAAATTATAAAAAACACATAGCACTAATTTAATTTAGTAAAGGTAAGGCATTCTCAAGTTATCTAATAGTTTAGGATGACCATGATAAAACCTGAACTAGATTTATGCACCTAAAATCTGCCTCTGCCTGTCCTTTGCTATTACCACAGGGAATTAAGGATGGGTGAACCCAGCCATGTTTTGGGTTCGTCAAACATCTTGAACTACTTTTCCAATGTTCTGGGTTAGGCAAAACCCAAAATGTGTTTTGCCAAGCACATTTTCCCTTAATTCTTAAACCCAGGAGTATTTTAAGGTAAATTTAATCCATATGCTTCTGATTCATTTACACTAAACTCATCAAAATGTTCTGTCTTAAGAGCTATTTGATGTTCAAGGAGCTTTTTGAATATTTTATAAGCCTTTTAAAGTCCTATGCGTTGGGTTTTTACATTCAACTCAAGAGCAAGTGAACTCAGATCTTAAAATGATGACGTTTGGTTGCAAAGTCTAAAACATCAAGGTTTGTGAAGGTTCTAAACTTGGTTACGAATAGTTCAATCCTTGGTAAGAATATATATTAATTTTTTTTGCAGAATGTAGATTGCATAACAGAATGAGTAGTGAACAAATGCAAAATAGGGCATGGAAATATAAAGAAGCCAAGTGACAAATAATTCAAAGCAGATTGAATGTCTGTTCTTTAGCAAGAACCATGCATGAGCTAACATAATGGAGGATGACATTGCAGCTGTTTTCATTTTTCTTTCTTTTGGGAGGACTTTCTTCTTTTTGGACTGTATTTGGACTTTTCTGCAAGTTCTCTCTATCTTTTGGGCAGTTACAGAACTCATAGCTAGCATTCTAGCACTAACACAAAATAGAAGAAAATAATGTTTAATACCATAAAGAGTTAGCTTTTGTTATGAAAAAAGCTATAAAAATTACTAACTTCATTTCTTAGGATATAATCATACTATTACAACTTTTCAGTTTGCAAAGAAATAGGCATTAGATTGATATTAATTATTAAATTCACTATCAAATTCACAAATTGAATTTACTGTCATGTGCCAACTCCTATAAATTTAAACTGGATGATACTTACTAAAATTTGTAATAAACAATACTATATTTGATAACACATACATAAATTCATTTTTATCTCTCATCATTATTTCTATCTGATTCAGAAGACCAGACTGTACTTAAGATAAATTAGTATATAACAGTAGTTGGGGACTTAGCTAAGTAAATAAGAAAACTCAGTGGTAAGAGAGAACAAGAGAAAGTAGAATGAAAAACTGTCATGGACAAATCATTTATCACAAGCTAAAAAATTGAAATCTTGTTCTTCTCAGTTACAGAAATGTCTAAGAACCAGACCCAGACATTGAATAAAGTTAAATAAAAAGCAATAATAATTTTAACATAAGCTTTGACAGTTGCACATGAGAAAAGTTTGTTTTTCCTACTGTTGTTGGCTTAAAAAGTATTTTAGTGGCTTTCAAAATGTTCTGTTGTAATAAGACACAACTGATGATAAATATCTTTATAATCATTATCTCAGTCATTGTATCTTTTTCAGCACTTTCTCAGGAATATTGAGGAGTGACAGACGAGCACATTAATGGAGAGGGTGAGTTAAGAACAATGTATTACAATGAGATGAATTTCTTGACTAAAATGACATATCTGAATATTTCTATTATTTTTCCCTTTTTATGCCAATTTCTATTTGATAATGTTATACTAGCATTATAGTTTTGAAGAGTTAGGGCTTTGAAATTAATATATTTTAGTTTTTAATCCACACTAGCTGGTTCACATCAAAAGTGATTAAGCCTTTTTTTAGTCTCAAGTTTCTCTTCTGCAAAATAAGGACAAAAACACAGCATTCTTAAAATTATTGAAAATGATAAGGTAAATGAAGAGCTTAAAATCAAACAGACTTTAGAGCCAAATAAGCTCTCAGTAAATGGAACTTCTAAGATGGATAGTCTACCTCTGTTCAAATTCTTGGTGATGAATTATCCACCACCAGAAAAGTCAGTGCACATCCCATTTGTTCAGGTCTTTTTGCTCTGCTGACTTGACTATGCTACAACCCATAGGTTTTCAATCAAACACTGATCTATGTGTTTTTAGGAGGGTATTTTGCAGATGTGATTAAGGCCCATAATCAGCTGCTTTCAGTTAAATCATCCTATGTAACCTAGGTGGGCCTGTTTCAATCCAGGGAAAGGCCTTAAAAGCAGCGCTGATTAAGGCTTTCCTGATGAAGAAATTCCTGTAGATGGCAGGCAATATCAGCTCCTAACCGGGGTTCCAGCCTGCCCTTCCTGACTGCCTGTCACATGGATTTTGATTGTCTAACCAATCCCCACAGTTGCATAGGCCAATTCTTTACAATAAATCTTTGAATATATATCTCCCACTGATTCTGTATCTTTGCTTGAACATTGACTAATACAAGCCCCAAGCATGAATTCATTCAGCAAATAGGAAAGGTTTTCTGTGTACTAAGAATTGCTCTAGTTACCAAGGATGTTATAAAGAACAAACTAGATATTGTCCCAATCATCATTTGAACTAATAGAGGATACTTCCTTATGCAAATTTTTATAAAGATAATTATTCAGTTAAAATAATTAGTAATACTTTGAAGTAGAATTACAAATAGATGGAACTTTATTTCCATATTAGCTTTTTTAGTTTTCATATAGAAACAGTTACATTTTTTCTCTTGAATTTCAATTAGACTTATACTTTAATTCAACGATGTTTTTGCTTCTGTGAATCTAGATTTTCTGTTATGTGCAAGTATAGATTTTTCTCTATGTGGAAAAACATAAATATTACATTTTCTGAGTTTCATGTATTCATTGAACAAATATTAATTGAGTGCTTCTAAGTACAGGAAACTGAGGTGAATAAGACAGAGAAGGTCCATTTTACTTGCTTTAGAACCTATTACTGTTGCCTCAGTGATCATCATTGCCATTATATTTTTCAAATTATATTGTCATGTAGCTAACATGGAATGCTCATTCACGTGACTGTAACATAGGCCTCTTAAAACTTTTGGTGGGAAATATTTAATTGTGAAATATGTTTATCAGAACAATAAAAAGAGGCTTTGGAAAAACAGAGTTATCATTAAATGTTGAAAATAAGTATTAACATTTTGAGATTTGAGGACACACTTTTGCATATGCTTTTCATTTAAATCTTGAAGGAAATAAGCAAATGTTATCCGTAAGCAAATATCAAGGGAATGCAATCCTTGAAATAGAAAGTGTTTCATCTAATTTTTCTATTAAAAACATTATTTTCAGTTGCTTCTACACTCTTCCAATATTATAGTCTAGTAAGCCTTTAAATCATGAGTATTTAAGCTCACAAAATTCATTACTGCTTCTCATTTATAATTTCATAAAATTCTTCAGAAATTAGCTATTTTATTGGAAAATAATCAAATGAATGTTCCCCTTTCTTTGGTTGTCCTCTCACTCCCACCTCTTGCCCCAAAAGCAATTAACAGGGCCATTTTACATGTCTCCTTCAATTTCAAATTGCCAAGTCCTTTAGTAGCCAATTCTTAGCCTAGAATTTGTCAGATGTTACTCAGATTGAAAAAATAACAGTTTTCTTCAATTACAATTGAAAATGCTTTCCTACTGAATTGGGTAGGGAAAAACAAAGTATATACATGTTTTTACTTAGAAACAATAGCTTTGGTGACTGAGAAAGCAAGATGTTTGCAAAAGCATTTTAAACGTCGATGACCAATTTGCAAATCATTTTTTAAAATTTAACTTTCCACAGACATGTTTTTTAAAGCAATGTTATTATAGATTTAAGGGGTACATGTGTAGGCTTGTTACATGGGTATATTGCATAATACTGCAGTTTGGGCTTCTAGTGAACCCATCACCCAAATAGTGAACATAGTGCTCAATGGGTACCTTTTCAACCCTTGCCTCTCCCAACCCTCCCCACTTTTGGAGTCCCCAGTGTCTGTTATTCCCATCGTTATACCCATGTGTACCCATTCCCAAACATGTTTTTAATTACCCTGAACTGAAAGGAAATATAATAGGAGAATCTCTGATTTCTCAGACTTTCACAATTTTGAGGGTTGTAAACAAGTTCTATGTTGTAATTTTTTTTGAAAAACACATTTTCTATACAATTGCAAGTGTCAACAGATTTCCAGGAGGAACACTAAAGGAACAAATTTTTTACATTATAGGATTATTCATACATAGTCAAACCATGTAACTACTGTAGAAATGAGAACAGTACATTTGGTAATTGATATTAAGACTATTACTTATTGTAGATCTTACCAATAATTGCCATGAATGGGCTGCCTGTACACTATGAAATCCTGAGGTGGTAAATTTTTTCCTTTACAACAAGTTTCATATTACAGCCATTTACTTGTTTATAACAATTTAGTTATTTGTGCTTAATATGTGATATAAATAAATGGTATAAATTAATTTTACCATGCCTCATATGGACATCCTTAGATCCTATCAATTTACTCCACCATGCCTTAAAATTAGATTATTTTCTATGAGTCATGATGAGATTCATCACCTTATTGTGTAAACTTTCTGAGGTAACATCCTTTCTTTAGTTAGTCTAGTTTTATCATTTCTTGAAAATGCAAGTACCCACAAATTAATAATCCTAAAATCCTTATTAATTCTTACAGAAAAGGTTTTGTGTTAAAATAAAGAAATATAAAGAAAATAATAAAGATCCCAAAGCACCTCATTTAAATATGTGGCATACAAAAAGAAAAAAATAATAAAATAAAGTGATTTTACAAGTTACTGTCTTTCAGGTTTTACTTTTCACTGACATGCCCAAATAAGAAAAAAGCTTGCATGCAACCAAACAATATGTTAATATGGAGTTTAGTAAGGGAGAAAATATTGAAGGCCAATCTGTATGTAGTTAGAAGACAATAGAATCTTGAGCCTTCAGCAGCTGGGTCCATAATGAACAAATCATGCCAGACCATAATAATAGGCTTGTTTGATAGAGTTGCAAAACTAATTTGATAAAGAGGATACAACTGACGTCATATATTTGGGCTCCAGTGAAGCATTTGAAACAGTGAATTATGTACTTTTACTTACAAACTAATTATAATTGCCTTGGATGAAAATAGAGTCACATGGATTGAGAACTGGCTGAAACATCATAAACAAAAATAGTAGATCGCAATGAATCCACTTGGAGGATAACTAAATACAGTGGGTTTTCAAAATGGTCAAAAAGTTTTGTAAATCTCTATTTACTGGTTGTTGAAGAATATTCTTCCCCAATAATGTTGAGGTAGAAATATTTGGGGGGGTGCCCAGTATAATAACCAAATAAAGAAATTAGACATGAGTATAATGTTTCATATGAATTAATAACTAATTTAGAATTTATGAGTTTGGCTTACATCAACCTTTGAAAATCTTTGTCATGCGAAAAGCATGCATCATAATATTCAGGTAACAGCTGGTGCCTTAAGAGAACAGAGTATTTCAGAGTACCACTTGCTATTTAGGTACTATTAATTATATATTTTATCTGCTTATTAAAGTAGGTTAATTAGGTTTAAGTAAGTTCAATAGCACCTTATTAGAAACATATCAAAGAAATAAAATGACATTTTCTAATTTCTACAAATTTGTGCTTATATTTTTACATATTTGTTCAAATTAAATAGATTTTACAGTAACAACAGAACAGTGTTAAGTATAAAAGATTGAAAATATAATATCTATAGACATATTTTTAATTTGCAGTAAAATGTCAGAAAATAGCTCTGAAAGTCTTCTTCATGAAAGAAAGAAAGAAATTACCTATGGATTTATAATAAAGTATAGTAGAACAGTTTTTCCAAAATGTGAACCATATGTTATTTTAGGAGTTATGTAATAGTGTTTTAAATTATATGTATTTGTGTATATGAGTAGGAAAAATAAGCAATTTAATCCATGACATAGATATTTATTTAAAATATATTTAAGTTAAAATAAGTCATCTCAAGAAAATATTAAGGAAAAATTTGTTCACTTAATATTTATCAGTATAAAGTATATAAGGATATAAAATATGGCCAACTTCAAGTAATGGGCAAACAAGACTAATATTTGGGAAATGTTGCAGATGAAAGGTCATTATTGCCTTATATTGAGCCAGAACGATTTTTAATGACATGAATGGGTAACACTGAAATGGTACAGGTAGGATCCCAATAAAAAATAAAATTAAAATGATAGGCAAACAAAAATAACCTACATAACATTCGAAATGGTGCAAAAATTTTATAGCTTCAGCAGATAATTCATTTATTTAAGCAATATTGTATTAATTGTTTCTGCATCACAGCAAAAGAACCTAAAGAGTATCTTGATGTTTACTAATATTTAACTTATTGAAGTGACATATTCTGACTCTCTCTCCCTTCCAATTTTTAAACGTTGATAGAATAAAATAAAAGCATATCAAACATACAATAGAAGGAATTATTGTCATGATTAGGTATAACTTTAAATGGAAAGAGTAAATTTGTTGCTTGTAATTCAATTCAGTTGAATAAAAAGTATTGCTCCAAGATTTTATTATCATTTATGTATTATTTTATATAACCAAAGAAGACAGGGGCTTGATGTAGTAGAGTAAAATGCACAAATTAAGTAAAAAGCGTATTTAAAAACATTTTATACAAGCAGAAGCACACACACAAAAAACCTTTTGGTTTGCACAATAGCCTCCCAAGGGTAAAGATGAGATTTACATCACTGGTTGTACTCAAAATTCACCCTGATGAGCATTGACGCCAACATTTAAGAAAGTATTCTCATAGGAGAGATTAGATGACCTGTCATGCTTTTTCCATTTCTTATTTACATGATTTTGTTGTCCTAATAATCATTCTTTGTGAAAACAACTTGCTGGCAACCTGAGTGTTTTTTAGTTATGTCCTTGGGAGTTGCTTGTCTGTGTTGAGCTAGAGCCCAGCTGTCATCTCCAAACATGGTGAAATTAGGAAATGGCACACCACCTAATCCTATCCTTTCCTTGAACATTCTACTTGAAGCAATACTTTTAATAATTCTCAGCTTTTGGAGCTGAAAAACAAGCACTACAACTTACCTTACAAATAGTATAGCAATAATGACATAAACTCTATCTATAAATTTCTGCTTCACCATAATTCTTTGTTTGAATAAGGTTATGACCCTTGCCTTACCATAATTTTGTCTCAAATATTAGCATATATTCATCAATCCATTAATTTTTTCACTTAGGACAAGTTTCCTAAGTGTCTATCCTGCTAGCTGTGCTAGATATTGCAGACACAGTGATGAAAAGACACATATTTTTCATGGCACTGGAGGGCATAATTAGGTAAATGAATACTGTGGTTGATGCTTGTGTACTCCCAACATGTATTTGCTGAAATCCTAATTCCCAATGTGATGGTATTAGGAGGTGGGATCTTCGGATGCTGATTAGGTCATGATGGTGAAGCTTTCATAAATGGGATTAGTGCCCTTATAAAAGAGGTTCAAGAGAGACCTCGTTCCCCTTCCACCATGTGAGTAAGGCAGTGCCATCTATAGAGAAAGTAGAGTCCTCACAAGATGCTGAATCTGCCAGCACCTTGATCTTTGCCTTCCCACCATCCAGCATTGTGAGAAATAAATTTCTATTGTTTAAGCCACCTAATTTATTGTATTTGTTATAGCAGCCCAAACAGGCCAAGACAATGAACAATTAACAATACAAATAATATTTATAAGATTAGAAAGTAAAATGTTTTGGAGGTAGATTGAAGAGACATCCAACCCAGCCTTGTTGATCATAAAGGTGATGATGAATTGTACTCAGAACAAATTATGAGTGTGTGTGTGTGTATGCATAGTACATATATGTGTGTGTGTGTGTGTGTGTGTGTGTGTGTGTGTGTGTGTGTGTGTGTATGCCATAAAAGCTACACAAAGAGTACAGCTGTCTGAAAGGTCCAAAGAAAGAGAGTATGAAATGTTTAAGGCGTTAAAAGATGTTGAATATACTAGAGAGCAGAGTGAGCAGAGTTTGAGTGGAGGATAATGAGACAAGGCTGGAGGGGATCTGTCTTGGTCTGTTTTGTGTTTTTATAACAATATCTGAGACAAGGTAATTTATCAGAAACAGAAATTTATTGGCTGACGATTTTGAAGACCTGGAAGTCCAATATCAAGGTGCTATCATCTCACGAGAGCTTTCTTACTGTGTGATCACATGGTGGTAAGCAAGAGGGCAAGAGAGGGCAAGAGGGGGCTGAACTTACCCTTTCATAATGGTGCTAATTCCACCTGTGAGGATGGAGCTCTACAGGCCTAATAACCTCTTAAAACTCCCAACACTGACTACTGTTACAATGGCAATTACATTTCAACATGAGTTTTAGAGAGGACAAATGTTCAAGCCATTGCAGGCCCCAAGTGTTGTGTACTCTACAATTCCAGAAGCAGTATTTGTATACACTATGCCACCAGGTGAAAGAAGTCAGGATCTAAGTTAGAATAGAAACAGTGAGGATGGAAAGAACTATCTAGGAGATAAATTAAACAGAAGTTGGTGATTGGATAGCGGAGTAAAAGAGAAAAAGAGACTTTTGCTTGAACAATTGCATGGGTGGATAGTGCTAAACACAGAAGGAGGAGTCAGTTTCAGGTTGACTTGAGGTAGTTTGAACTTGTTGACTTTGAGGTATATATGGGAACTCTAGTGGCTGGTTCTAGTAGATAGTTATATATGAAGGTTTGCAATTCAAGAGAAGAATCTGGATTAAGGTATATATTTTGAAAGGATAGTCATTGAAGCCATGGGAGTTGAAGCATAATGGCAAGAGAGAACACGTAGACTGAGATCAAAAAAGGGCTTAGCGTACCCTGAAGATCAGCAGTAATTGAAAGATGAACATAAGAGGAGGAGAATACAAACTGGTATGAGACACAGCTGCCAGACAGAGTAAGCTTTTAGGAAACTGATTGATATACTGAAAAGTTAGAAAGCAGTATTAGACATAGCAATAGCTCCTGAAATAATTTTTATAATCCTAAATTTGAAAAACAGAAAGGAAAATTAGTCATTTTTTCTGGTTTTATGTAGTGCTATAGTTGTATAGTTGTACAATCTTAGAACTATAATAATTATTAAAGAATATCTGTAAGTCGATTTTATAAATTACTTTCATAATCCAGGTTTTAGATTAACATACATGTGATTAAGATCCCATTTTCCAAAATAATACAGAAATGTGTAAATCACAGGTAAGCAGAGGAAAGTCAGCCAGGTTTTTCTTCTTATACACGCACACCATACACACACACCTCACATACCAAATGGATGCAGAATACTTTTTCTTAAAAGAGACAAGAAAATGCTAGTAAATATACTTCTAAACTTTCCATGTAAGGAGATAGATAACGATTTGTTCTTTTTTATGGTTAAAGCTTAGTATTAATTTTCGAGAAAGTAAATGAAAACATGGAGGAATAGAAAAGATACAGAGAGCCCTAATTTCTTTAATCAAAATATTAGTATTACCCCATTCTTAAACACAGCTGAAAAATGCCAATTTGAGTTTTTTTTTCTCATCCAAGCATATTATGAAAATAAGAATAATAAAATGTTGTGCTATTGGCAGAAGAAAGGAAACAAAAAGATAAAATTATGAATGAAAAGTTATTTGTATTCTGTGTAAAATATCATTATTTGCTCTTAAATACTGTTGTTTTCTTGGTACTTTAGGAGTTCTTCATAACATAGATTGCAATGAAAAACTCTGTACATTGTTCTGAATTTGAAGATGATGCTTTTTTTAAATCACTGGCATGTGATTGTGTATATAGAAATCCAAAACGTGAAGCAATCAGTCCATCAATTGGTTATTTTGTTTACACAAAATCAGAAGAGTTCATTTGACTGATTCCCCTATTCCTAGATGTTTGGGCATTAAATATGTAACCCAGATGTCAGCTAGGACCACCTTGTCCTCCTTGAGATATAGATAAGATTGGCTTGAATCATGATAACACTTTGTGGAAGGCTGAAACCCTTACAAAATATGTGAGATTCAGGGAGCTTGAGTTCCAATGCTTCCTCTTCCTTCATCCTTCTCTTTCTGTGTTTGTTTCCTCTCTCTTTTATCCACTACATGATTTCAGATTTAGGCTCTGAACTTTTAAAAAAATGTTCACAAAACAGAAATGTAGCTCACTCACATGAAGCATTTGTAAGCATAGAAATCCTTTTAGAAGGTTGTGACAAGGGGAGATTAAGAGGAAAGAGCATTTACACGGTTGCAAGAAAAGTAACTTCAAACTTAGTAAAAGTCACTCTGATTTCTTCAGCCATCCTTCTGGATGGGAATTTGCACTGGCCCTTTAGCCCTTCCGGAATTGTGCTATGGGATAAATTGATGTGTTTATATATACAGGTATACCTGATTTTATTGTGCTCCATAGATACTGAACTTTTGACCAATTGAAAGTTTGTGGCAATCCTGTGTCAACAAGCCTCTGTTGGCACCATTTTTCCAACAGCATGTGCTCACTTCATGTCTCTGCATTACATTTTGAAAATTAACACAACATTTCAAACTTTTACATTATTATTATATTTGCAAGGGAGATCTGTGATCAGTGATCTTTGATGTTACTATTGTAATTATTTTGGAGCACCACAAACCTCACTCATATAAGAGGGTGAAGTTAGTTGATAAATGTTGTGTGCCTTCTTACTGCTCCACCCACTGGCCATTTCCCTGTCTCTCTTCCTCTCCTTGGGGCTCCCTATTCCCTGTCACACAACTATATTGAGTTTAGGCTAATTTGCAATACGATAATGGCCTCTAAGTGTTCAAGTGAAAGAAGAGTTGCATGTCTCTCACTTTAAATTTAAAGCTAGAAATGATTAAGTTTAGTGAGGAAAGCATCTCAAAAACTGAGACTGGTCAAAAGCTAGGCCTCTCTTGTCAAATAGTCAAATTATGAATGCAAAGGAAAAGTTCTTAAGTTAAAAGTGCTACTTCAGTGAACATACAAATGATAGGAAAGCAAAACAGCTTATTGTTAACATGGAGAAAGTTTGAGTGGTCTAGAGAGGAGACCAAATGAGCTACAACATTCCCTTAATCCAAAACCTAATCCAGAGCAAAGCTGTAACTCTATTCAATTCTACGAAGGCTAAGAGAGGGCAGGAAGCTGCAGAAGAAAAGTTGGAAGCTAGCGGTGGTTGTTTCACAAGGTATAAGGAAAGAAGCCATCTCCAAAATACAAAAGTATAAGGTAAAGCAGCAAGTGCTAATACAACAAGTTATTCAGAAGGTCTAGTCAAGGTCACTGATGAAGATGGTACACTAAACAGATTTTCAATGTAGAAGAAACAGTCATATATCAGAAGAAGATATTACCTAAGATTTTTGTAGCTAGAGAGGAGAACTCAATGCCTGGCTTCAAAGGTTCAAGAGACAGGTTGACCCTCTTGTTAGGCGCTAATGACACTGGTGACTTCAAGTTGAAGCCAATGCTCACTGACCACTCCAAAAATGTTAGGGCCTTTAAGAATAATGCCAAGTGCACTTTGCCTATGTTCTCTAAATGAAACAACAAAGCCTGGATGATAGCATATCTGTTTACAGCATAGTTTGCTGAATATTTTAAGCCTATGGTTGAGACCTAATTCTCAGAATAAAAATACTTCTTTCAAAATATTGCTTTTTATTGACAATACAACTGGTCACCAGAAAGCTCTGATGTAGATATACAAGGAGATTAATGTTTTCATGTTCACTGGCACAACATCCATTCTGCAGCCCACAGATCAAGGAGTAGTTTCAAAGTTCAAGTCTTATTATTTAAGAAACACATTTCATAAAGCTATGGCTGCCATATATAGTCATTCCTCTGATGGATTTGGGCAAAATCAATTGAAAACCTTCTGGAAAGAATTAATCATTCTCGATGCCATTAAGAACATTCATGATTCATGGGAGGAGATCACAAGACTAAGCAGAAGTTTGGAAGAAGTTGATTCCAAATCCTGTGGATGACTTTGAGGGGTTCAAAACTTCCAGTGGAGGAAGTAACTGCAGATAGTCCAGAAATATCAAGAATCCTATAATTAGAAATGGAGAAGATGTGACTTAATTTCTACACTCTCAGGATAAAATTCAAAAGGATGAGAAGTTACTTCTTATGGATGAGAAAAGTAATTGTTTGTTGAGATAGAATCTACTGGTGAAGCAGCTGTGAATATTGTTGAAATGACAATAATATTACATACACTTAGTTGATAAAGCAGTGGCAGGGTTTGAGAGGACTGACTTCAATTTTGAAAGCAGTCCTATCATGTGTAAGAGGCTATCAAACAACATTACATGCTACAGAGAAATATTTTGTGTATGAAGAGTCAATTGATGTGGGAGATTTTGTTGTCTTATTTAAGAAATTGCTACACCACCCCAATCTTCAACAAACACTACCCCGATAGGTCCGCAGCCATCAGGCAAGATCCTCCACCAGCAACAGAATTAGGATGCCCTGAAGACCTAGACAATTGTTAGTGTTTTTAGCAACAAAATATTTTTAAAGTATGTATAATTTTAGACATAATGTTATTGCACACTGAGCAGAGTACAGCATAGTATAAACATACCTTTTATATGGACTGAAAACACCTCCCAAAAATGAGACTCACTTTATTGTGATACTTCCTTTACTGCTATGGTTTGGAACCAAACCTGTGATATTTCCAAGCTATGCCTCTATATACACTGATATTTAAATGACAACATTGTTTGTAATAGTTAAAATAAGAGATGATTGTTTCCTTATACAACAGCATGATTAAATCAATCAAGATAATCCATACAGTATAATTTTGAGCAGTCACTTAAAAAGAATGAAAATCTACACATTCTTAAAAGTCTCCAAAATATATTATGAATTGAAAAAAAAAATCAAGGTGCAAATTGATGCATGTAGTAAGTTCCCATTTTTGGAAATATATAAACATGTTTGGAACTGGAAGGATACCAAAATTTATTATTACAGTTTCTTTTAAGGGGAGGTTCTGGGTTAGATGGAATGGGCTTTCTTTTCTGTTTTATAACTTAGTATTGTTTAATAAAATTTAATTTACATTATTTTAAATTAATTAATAATACTTGATTTAATTTAGATACATTACCTTATTATCTCATTCAGAATAACTCAACCACTCTTTTATGAGTATTAGAAAAAGAGTGGCTACTACAATAAAATCCCAAGAACCTAAGATACTCTTCTCTACTTCACACTCTAAGCTCTGGCCACCGTGGCTTTCTCCCTGCCTTGTCAATTTGCCAAGTCTATTCTCAGAGCCTTTGCACTTGCTCTTTCCTCTGCTTAGCTTGGAATTCTCTTCTCCAGCTGCCTTTCTTCATTTGAGTCTCTATTTAAATGTCACCTCTTCAAAAGATACCTTCTGTGACCATCCTGTTTACCCCAAGTTCCCTAATCCACCTAGTCATCATTTTCTAGCCCTGTTTCACCTGCTTCATTTCAGGTGTTATGCCTTTAAATTACATATTGTGTTTCCCTGTGTGGGTGTGTTTTCCCTGCTAGAACATTAACTTTATAAGATCAATGTTTTATCTATTGCTATAATTTCAATGCCCAATAGTAAGCACTTAATTAATAAATGCATGAGCAAATGAATGAAGGAATGAATAAAAGAAGGAGTTCACATGTGCCCTCTGGGTCTCATCTTTTATAATCTAGGAGCTTACAAAAGCAGTTTTCTTTTTAAGATGAATTCATGTGTCAAATCTTAAACATTACATTTATTTTGAGTATTTACTTACTCCACATAAATTATAGGACTCAAGACTTGAAGTAGGTTTTGACACAATTATTAAAATAATAGATATCATCTAGGATTTGGGGAGGCTAATATAATTCTCAGGAGGCTGAGGCAGGAGAATCGCTTGAACCCAGGAGGCGGTGGTTGCAGTGAGCCGAGATCACACCACTGCACTCTAGCCTGAATGACAGAGTGAGACTCTATTTCAATAATAATATTAATAATTCTAAAAATTTGAACCATTACTGTGTGCTGATGCTTGCATTTTGAAAGGTAATCTTCCCAGTAATCTTATGAGCTGAGCCCTATTAGGATATTCATCTTCTAGGAAGGAAAGGGATTGCTCAAGATCATGCAAGTACTTACTAACCTCAAATTCCCAGAGGACTCAGGATACTCTGATAAATTTTGCCACCAATTGTCGTCCTTAAGCAAGGTATAGCAGGGAAGGGGATGGCAGCATCTGCTAAATGTTTTTAACAGAAATAGTAACATGATAAATTAAATTATAGATGCATGCTAAGAAGAAAAGGTTCTGTTGTTCTCAACACATTCATATTCATTTCCTAGAATCATCAAGGTAAACAAATTTTCATTTTTTGTTTATAACAATTCCTAGTGTTAGGGAATAGTTTATAGACATGGAACAGATGGAAATAAAATAACATATTTTAGGGAAGACGTATGGACTGTGTGCTCCAGGTAAGACTGCCAGCCTTACCATTTTCCCTTAACCCTTGACACTGCCAGTCTCCTCACTAAAAACTGAATAAGGGACAAAATCCAATAAATAATCTATAATTAGAATTAAATAGTCACCTTGTCCTCAGAATAAATCTCATTGTGTCTTACATTTCCTTTTGCTCTCAGTTAACACCAGAAACGGCAGCCTCCAAGGTCTTCCATCACTCTGCAAATTGTTACCACACATGGCTCTGCGTATCCCCTGACCTGACTGTATCTACTGGATATCATAGTCTAAAGTCAGCAAAATCTCCTATTTTATCAAACTCTTTTGTAAACATTTTTCTCTCGCTCTCTCTTTTTTTTTTTTTCACTAACTAGACTCTCTCGGGGACACTCAAGTGTGGCTTACCCCTCTTTCATACCATACTTCACTAGGCCTGGAGTTATTCTGGTAAGCAGAGTAACTCCTCCCCCTCTCCCCAAGGATGTCCACATTTAAACCTTAGAATCTGTGAATATGTCCCCTTACATGGCAAAATGGACTTTGTAGATGTGCTTAAGAAACTTGAAATGGGAAGATTATTTTGAGTTATCTAGGTAGGTCCATTGTAATCATTTGGATTCTTATAAGAGAGAGGCAGAAGTGTTGGAGTCAGGGAGAGACTGACTGAAGATGATAACTGCTAGCTTTGAAGATGGAAGGGGTCAGGAGCCAAGAAATGCAAGCAGCCTCTAAGAAGCTGGAAAATGCAAGGAAACAGATTTTTTCCCTGAAGCCTCCAGAAGGAATACAGTCCTGCTGACACCTTGATTTTAGCCAGTGAAACATGCTGCAGACTTTTGACCTTGAGAACTGTAAAATAATAAATATGTGTTGTTTTAAGACACTAAATTTATGGTAATCTGTTACAGCAACAACAAGAAACCAACACAGATGTCTTTCTGGCTTATCTTTGTTACTTCCAGACCATAATCCTCAACCCTCTTAAAGACCCCTAGCTCCTTTGAGGTATGTGCCATCAGGCTAAACCATCTGCCACTCCTTATTGCTGTCATCTGCCAACCCTCTCATTATTCCATTTCATTCATTAAAAGTATCTACTCTCTTCTCACTGTCTTTCCACCATATTTTTATTATCCCTTATGCTGGCATCCACATCAGTGTATGATACACCTTCCAATCGGATATTGCAATTTCTTGACCTTCTTACATTCAAAGATGTTTTCTTCTGCCTCCTCCATCCCCAATCTTAGAATCATACCATAAACCTTATCAGAAATAATGACAAAAGTACTTCCAGATTCTCAATTTAAGGCTTTTTACTCTCAAACACTTTTCACATATCATTCTATTTTACTTTCTCCAGTACTTTTATTCTAATAACCTCCTGAGCTGCCTCAGATCTGGTTTATTGACCTACGTTTTACCATCTATCACCTCATCAAGCCCTCACTTTGGGTTTACCGTCCTAGATTAAAAGAATGTTCCATCATTATATCACGTCATTTTATAAATCCTCAACTCCCTCACTTGTTTCTCCCTCCACAATACTACCATGACAAACCTCAAATCCACATCAAGTCTTAGCCATTTGACTTATTCTCGTAACTGGAAAATAACACATCATCCTGCTGACTGGATTCACTTGAAATACATGACCATAAATATCTATTGGTTCTTAAGTTTCACCACTAATTCTGTTACATTTTTTATAACTACATTTTTTCTGTCCTCAACACATCAATTCCCCCACCTCTTATTTTTCAAGTTAAGAAAGCAATTAAGAACTTTATGTAACTAGCACTAAATCTACCTACCCGCTTGCATCTGTTCGTATGTAACGGTGGCTTTGTTCCTATATGAGGTCAATCTTTCTTCCTGTGTATTACCCAAGTTCTTTGCTCATGTAATTATTCACTGTCTCTCCTGCTCTATTATGTTATAAATCTTATTAAAATTCATAGCACCATTAATTCCAAATCTTTAATGTTTCCTCCCCTACTGAGATATTTTAGCACACAAACATACTATAATGTCTCTCAACTAATAATAAATAAATAAATAAACATTATCCTACTATTCCCCTTTACTATTTCTCAATTCTCCCCTTTTAATAAAACTTCTCAAATAATTGTCTATATGGACTATCCCCATCTCTTTATCTTGACAGCAAATATTCTCTCCTTTATTTCTAAAACATTTTTTCACTTGGTTTCCCCAATGATTAGTTTGTTCTAGCATTTCTATAAAGAAATACCTGAGGCTGGGTAATTGATAAAGAAGAGATTTAATTGGTTCACAGTTCTGCAGGCTGTACTGGAAACATGGCATCAGCATCTGCTCAGCTTCTGGGGAGGCCTCAGGGAGTTTTTGCTCATGACAGAAGCCAATGAGGGAGCAGGCATCTCGCATGGCAGAGTAAGAGCAAGAGAGAGTGGAGGCGGGGGGGTGCCACACTTTATAACAACCAGATCTCAGAAAAATCACTCAATATCTTGAGGACAGCACCAAACCAAGAGGGATCCGCCCTCAGGACCCAAACACCTCTCACCAGGCCGTGCCTTTAACGCTAGAGATTACAATTCAACATGAGATTTAGGTGGGACATTCAAACTATATCAAAGAGTAGCACATATGCGTGGTTTTCTTTCTGCATCTTTGAGCCTCCCTTATCAGTTTCCTCTGCTGGATCTTCTTCCTTGTCCTGCCCTTTAATGTTGGAGTGTCTCAGCACCCAACATGCAGAGTCTTTCTCTTTTCCATGTGCTCTATATTCTGTGTATGTGACAGCCTGTAAACATTCTCAATGTAATCCTCACAAAAATCTTATGAAATCTTCTTTTACAGTTTAAGAAACTGGGGCTTCAGAGATAAAGTAATCCAAGACTACAGTGATACAAATGGCTGGGCAAGACTCAAAGGCAGGCCAGTCTAACTACGTAACTTTCCCTTTCCAGCCACTTCCCTGGTTCTTATGTCATTGTCATACCTGCGGTTTGTAGTGCCTGCAGTGAAAACTCCCCACTTGGAGTAGAGGTAAAGTGAAAATAAAGTAAGCTTAAATACAGGTTAGTTTTCAATGTCTGTGCCTCATGCCTTCTTTGTCATTTTTGCTACCTCTTTTCTCCTTTGGTATAGTGACATGGATAGCTCTTTCTAATGACACTGATTGCTTCCTTTCCAACCTTTATCAGGAACTTTGAAAGTTGGATGTTTTCCTGAGGCAGAGATTTGAGTACGGTGGGAGGACACAAACCAGCAGCAGTTGCAGAAGAGCGCTTTGCTCTTTTAGTGAGCACCTGACTGTTTCTCTTATTGACCAAAACAAATATGACCTAGCAAATGCTTGACTTCTTAATAACTGTGAGATTATTCATGAATAAGTCCCCTAATTAATTTATAATTATGTGCAGTTTATTGCTTTATGAGACTAAGAACACATTAAAGACTTTTGAGTTGAGGCAACCTCAGGTGGGCCATCCTCCAGCATATCAAAGCTCATTCTTTCATAAAGCAAAGCCTTTTTACAGATCAAGGAGAATTTTACTTTCCTAGCAATTGCTTTTAAATTAGTTATGCAAGAACTTTTTTGTAAGTATTCAAGATTCTTACTTTTTTAATCTATATCTTTTGGAAACCACTTAAAAGTGAACAACTATTCATTCTGTCTGGCTCTCAGTGTGTGTGTGAGTGTGAGTGTGCATGCATATGCACCCTTGATTTTTCTTATCTCCTGATTTTTTAAGGTAAATGGTATAAAGATTTAACAATAGTTTATTGTTTATGAGGCATTTCCATTCTAGAATATTATACCTTAAAAGAATTAAAGCTTGTGTGTTTGGTGAGTTCATCTGTTCCTAATAGTCCTTTGTATACCACTAGTTTTTTTTTCTTTTTCTTTTTCTTTTTTTTTTTTTTAGACCGAGTTTTGCTCTGTCACCCAGGCTGGAATGCAGTGGTGAGATATCAGCTCACTGCAACCTCCGCCTCCTGGGTTCAAGCAATTCTCCTGCCTCAGCCTCCAGAGTAGCTGGGACTACAGGCATGCGCCACCACACCCAGCTAATTTTTGCATTTTCAGTAGAGATGGGGTTTCACTATGCTGGCCAGGCTGGTCTTGAACTCCCGACTTCAGGCGTCCCAAAGTGCTGGGATCACAGGCATGAGCCACCCCCGACCCTGGCCATATACCACTAGTATTAATATTATAAAAATTGGCAATTTTTGTAAAAGCAGTTCACATTTAGTGAAGGTCTACTCTTTGTATTTTACACACATCTTATTTAAGCTGCGCTTGTTTCTGAGCCTACTTCATCCCAAAGCAATTTCTGAGTAGAAGGTGAAAAATGTTTTTTTCATCGAAGAAAGTCAGCCTACCTAATTTACTTGTAGGGAATATGTAGTATTATTTATCTTTTTAATAATTTCAAGCTATTTCCTTACTTTGGCATATAGAAAGTGCAAAAGTCTTATAATTTTCTCCTTTTCTTTAATTTTTGTGTGTGCTGGTTATAAACTGTTTCATCAAACTGGTGGATACCTAATTAACAAATTGCCTTGTTGATTAATCTGGCCCATTAAAATTAATACAAAGAAGATCTTCATGAGATAAATTTAGTAAGTTTAATATTTTTTGATACCATGCACTGTTGCAAAGGATAAAATCAATCCATATTTATTAATTCACAGTGAATAAAGAGATCTCCCACATAATTATATAATATTTAAAATTGTGTAATATTAATAATTACACTAATCAAGGCACATAAGGAAAATCAAAATGTCTCCACACGAACATTCTTTAAAATTCAATGTGGAGTTAAGAAATCATGTTATTAAAAGAAAATTATTGTAAATATAAAACATATCAATTGTTTTCATAATGCTGATTTCCTTTGAGGAGTAGCTCACATGTTAAGCAATATTTTGCTACTGGAATTAATTACCTAAATGTCAGCCCTATCAGTGAAACAGCTAAAAAGTAAAATTGACAGAAATTTGCATCATGCACTATGAATCTCTGACCATGAATTTGGTCATATGCTGGAATGAAAGATTCCATGTGCTAATCGTCTCACTGAGAAACATTTATTTACTAACTAACTTTAACTTATTAAATAGTTATGTATGAGAATTAACTACATATAATCTGTGACTTTGGACAAGTTTCTGAACACTTGAAGCTTAACATTTACTTTTTTTTCTGTCTGCAGAACTGGAGTTGTCATAGCTACTTCATTTATTTATTGTGATGAAATATAATTATGTATGTAGAACAGAGGGTGCAAGCTGAAAGGCTCCGTTAAATCTGGTCCACAGAACATTTTGTTTGGCATGTATGCTGATTTAAAGATAATCTCAGCCAATATTTGAAATTGAGAGAATTTTATATAAAACTGAAGATTTCTGATTTTTCTTAAAAATTCAGAAGATGTGCCAGCAGTGAGCCTACATTCTTGGAGGCAACAAATGTGTGTATATTGAAAGGCCTAAAATGTTAAGTACTTTCTTGTCAAGCTTGAGCTGCTCAACCTATCTGTAGATTCCTTTGGTCTCATCAGATAGGCGCCAACCAAGCAGCAAAGGATCCCCAACTGGGGAGCCCTTCTATAAGCTGATCTAGCTACGCTTCACCCAACTCTTCATTTACCAGGTTTCACCTACATACCAGCCTGCTAGATGGCTCAATGAAGTCAATCACATCCACCTGTGGGAACCAGGTGGTTCCTTCTATGACTGCAAAGCCTGTCTCTCACAGTCCCTGCTGGCTCACTCTGCTACAAGTGCAACCCTGTGTGACACTCCTCCCCCAGGCTATCAGTATTGCAACTAATAGACTGCTGTCAATCACATCTACCCAGTGTCAGGTGTCATGTATTTGGCCGTATCATCCTGTTGAGGGCAGGAAATCCCATCTTCACAAATGAATGAGTAGGAGATTGTCTAAATGAATGGAGCTTAGTAGTAGCTGTGTCTTTAGAGAGGGAACTTGCTTGCCAGTTCTTCACATTCATGTTCAGTCTCCTTTACTCGTTGATTTTGCCTTACTGGCTGTCATAGACAGCTGCATTGTTGTATTGTGTATAATGCAATTTTATATACATAAAGCTCTTAATATGTGTAGTTAATAGATTATATTATAAGAGAAGGTGGCATTTGAGGTAGACCTTCAGGGCAGAGAATGTGAGGTGGAGGTGGAGATAGGAAGAAGGTCGGGTGGGGGGATTCATTACAGATAATTACTTCCTTGTAATGTGTTGACTTAGATCTCCTTCCCAAGAGCATGAAAGTCTTTTGCCTCAGTTGTGTTAGAGCCTGAAACTCCTAGCCGTAAGTTCTATTATCATCCCTGCTCTACTCTCATTCAACCAATGCTGAGAATAATCAAGGCACAACATATTAAGCAGAGGTTTGGGAGATGAGAGTCCATTATGAGAGATCTGTTAATGTGAGAATAGAGTTTCTTGCAGAAAATAGAAGAATATAGTGTTGGAGAGATAGGGTAAGACCATATTAAACATCAGCTTCCTCTGAGCAGTTTGTGCTATATTTTCAAGCCAACGTTTCAAGAAAGGGTGTCTGATTTATGGTCAGGTCGTCCTCTAGCCATGTGGAGGATGTGTGGGAGCCAAGTTTTCAAGTGTTCGGTGGAGCCAAAGAGTTCATTAGAGGTGTTATAGGCATTCTTCAACCACATAATTCCAATGCAGTTTTTAAAAGATAATTTAACATTTTCGAACAGATTAAAAGCCATGCACAGAATAAGAATTTTTGAATGTTGGAGACCTCATGGTATTGAGAGGTGCTGCTGGCTTAACTCCTTTGTTGAATGTGCAGAACTTGGGGTAAATCTCCCCTGGCTGCTTTTGCACATTTATTTGAGGCACTTATAAAAATATATTTGATTAGGGAGTTTACTGCTCCACATTGATTTTGATTTTGTGCTCTTTGTTTATGTAGATGTTTGTGTATTTAACCTATTTTGCCCTGTGAGAATATTCAAGTAAAAATATTGTTTCCAGATCCATGGTTTGAAATCACACATCTGGCAAAGGAAGGCACATCAGCTGGATACAGGCTCTCACCATACTTTGTCAGTTGCACAGTAACAAACAAATGCTTAATGCCTAGAATGGAGGTAATATTATATTGTACTACCTTTTGCACTTACATTAAGCTCTATTTAATATTTGTCCATTTTATATTTGCAATCTCACTGGACATTTCAGTGGCCTCCTTTTTGCCTAACATTTATCAATAACATATGTATTTATGTTTTATTGGAGAGGTAACATAATTACTCTTGAAACTAGGAGTGAATTTTTAGTTAAAAATAAGTTTAAAACTAACATTTAAAAATTGATGGCCATAATGAAAATGATTTGGCTGAAAATAATGTGTAAGTTGTAGCACGAACGAATTTCACAACTAATGGTAAACACCATGAAAACAGAATAGAACATAAGAATGAGAGTTCATGGTTTTGATTTTTTTGTTGTTTGGGTTTTTTTTTTTTTTTTTTTTTGACAACCTACTGTATTATATACGTTGCCCTAAGTTGTGATATGAATCACACTGCCTTTAGACCTAGACATGAGCAACCTCTACTCTGGGTCCCATGCTTTAGAAGGTTTTATTTTTGTTCTTTATAGCTGCATCCCTTTCCATAAAGCAAACAAATTCATAAATTAAAGAATAATCCCAACTCTTTTCCAGACCATGTTCTTGGTTTCTGTATTCCAGAATTCTCTGCCCACAAATCTACTTCCAAGGTCTACATGGAGATCTTACCTGGGTACATCTCCCTGAAACATCTATGCTGCTGATTTGTATACCCCCACGACTGAGGAGTGGCCAAGGGGTGTCTTTTTATTGATTATTTCCGGAGCTGTGACATGTGGCCAAGATGACTACTTACATGCATGAAAAGCACCTCAAGGTATAAAATGAGGCCAGAGGCAAGGAGAAAAGCTGATCAGACTTCAGACTGGGTCCAATTGATATGATGCCACCATATCCCACAACAGGACTCTGTGGAGTCCAGAATCCTAAGTTCAAATCTAGTCATCCACATTTTTATGGAGGTATATTTCTCAAGGTAGCGTCACGGGATACTTGGGGTGTCCCTTCACAGCTGGAAATCTATGTGGCTCGTGGTGCCTTCTGCCTGAGTATTGCTTGCACCCAATAAGCTTTTTCTGCCCACTTTGCCTGGCAGGCTGCATTCAACTCACACTACTTGCTCAGATCCCACACCTGCCAAGGGCGAGTGAGGTGCGGAGTGGCAAGGGGTATGTGGGTAAGCAAGTGTGGGGTCTTGCCACTGTGCACAGCCAGGCATACTGGTTTCTATAGCAGAGCAGGCAGCTCCAGTTGCCAGCTGTATGCAAGGCTGCAGCTGGACCAGATGTACCACATATGGCTTCCACTACGGGCACCTGTGTTTGGACAAGGGGATCACGGTGGGACCTGGAAGCTTGGAGATGCCAGGAGCTGCGGAGCCCCAAAGAGGGTGTCACAGCCCTGGCTTGGGAAACCCCTAGGTCAGGGCTCCCCAGAGGCCCACAGCTCCTCTCTCCTTCCTGTCACCCACAACATGCCAAGAGGGGTTGGGGTGTGTTTCAGTCCAGCCATGCCGTGGGTCCTAAGTTCTTGTCCTACCTCCAGGAATAATGAGGTACACGACAACTGGAGGGTGAGAAAAGTGGAGAGAAACTTCATTCAGTGACAGAAGAGCTCTCAGGAGACCCAAAGTGGGTAGCTCCTTTCTGCAGCAGGTCGTCCTGACGAGTGTCCTGCTCTCATAGGAGAGAAGGCCTAGAGTGGGTGACTCCTTTTTGCAGGCAGGCTGTTCCAGTGTCTGTTGGGGTCTAGCTGAGCCCAGGGTTTTTATGGTCTCAGGAGGGAGGAAGTGTGTGCTGATGGGTCCATGGGCAGCCATGAGTGGGCCTGAGAGAAGCACCATAAATTCTCACTCTGGGCCATAAACTCCATCCAGAACTGGCCGCCCGGCCTCCAGGGTTCAGGCTGTCCTTGGCTTGAAAGTGGGGTTTCACCAGGGACCCGCCCCTTTCAACCCAAGAACCTGTCTGCTTCCTGCCATCAACATGCCATCCACTATGCCCAGTCTGTTCATGTGGAGGAACACCTGCAGTTCAGTGCCAAGCCACCCTTCAGCCCTGCTCCTGGCCTCCCTCCCTGAGCTCGTCAGTGCCCATAGCTTCAGAGGTGGCCAAGGGAGAGTAAGGATGGGCTGGCATGTCAGGACTGCCTCAAGTGTGCCCATACCTGGCTAGATGGCAACAATGCCTAGGTTAAACTTCAACTTTGCTCCAAAATCAAAGTGAGTGCCAGGAGCAGAGAGAGACCAGGGAGCAGGAGCAGGCGCTTCCAGGCCTGCAAGTATAGGGGGCTGCTTTCTGAGCCCCTGAGAGTGCAGGGATGACCAGGTCTAGAGTCGCGGCTGAGCAACTGCAGCTGTGCTTGGGAGTGCAGGGCTCTCGCCCCTTTAACTTGGTAGGGGACAGGGCTCCTGAGTGTTCCTGGCCTCCACCAGCTCCACCACCCCTGCTGGAGCTGGTATCCCTGCAGTGACTGCTCCAGACAGGCCACCACCATCAGTAAGAGACAAAACATTTTCATTATGGTATGGGAGTCTTCATTTATATTCTCGTTCTAGGTCCTGCAAATATCAAAGGTTTCTCTGTATGAGAAAAAATTCATATTATTCTTATAATAATCCTATAGGTAGACACTACTGTTTTCTGTACTTTAGAAGACAGAACCAAGACACAAGATAACTGCATAGCTATCTGTGGCCACACAGCAGTGAACAAGGTTTTGAAGAAGGCTGGTGTTGACATCCTAAGGTATCTTAACTACTGTACTGTGCTGCTTCCCAAAACACTGCACCAAAACTTCTCACAGAAAATTCCTGGACAACAAGAAAGCAGATGCCAGTAATTTATTGATTCACCTTTTATGGTAATAAAAATTACCTAAGTCCATAATATATTTTATGCTGTAAAATTGATGTTTTTATAGCCCCTGATGTTATAATGTCACTTTGTAAGAAAACATTCAGCACATAAAAAAGGCTCTTCTCTTTCATCATTTACTGAACAGCTTAATGTTATCAACACACACACACACATATAAACAAAATTCAAATGTCTCAATAAAAATTTGTAGATCTATTCAAAGTAAGTTGCATTGCAATGAAGTAGGCATTATCCTACACACAGATTTATGAAATCTACTTTTGACATTGTAATGAGTCTTCTGCATACATAAATTGCTAAAGAAATCATTGCCTAATAATTATGTTTCAGAGAAGAATCAAATAATGTGCAACATACTAGATGGATCTCTTTAAAGGAAAGAATGATGTGGAATCTTTATAGTTTACCTCTATGAGAGCATAGGATTGCTGATTTTTCTATTTTGATTGATTTTTTAAAAAACATAGCCATGTGAGACCAAAGTGTGAATCTCTCTCTCTTTTTTTTAAAATAAATCACACAGTAATTTACAACAGAAGAAGAAAAACTTAGTTTTAGAACAGTATCCAGTAGATTGGCAAAAGTGTAGTGATGCCAAAAGATGTAGTATAATGACACTTTAAAAATATATGTAAGTCCTGGAGATGAGCTAACTGTTAAGAAGATGACAGTGTCTTTCAAAACAGTGTCAGATAATTCCACATAAATTCTTGATTTATTATGTACAATTTTAAGTTTCAGATTTTTTTAGTTACCTGTAACTAAATTAGTTACCTGTATTGGCGGTGAGTTACAGAAATTTTCCTCTTTATGCTAATTAGATAAATGTCTTTGGGCGTAGTACTGAATCAAGTATCTAAAATGAGATGGGAAAATGCTACCTTTTAAAGACAAGAAGTAAATTCTTTAGCCAACTACCTCTTAAGCAAAGCTGTGTCATTTTGAACACCTGAATATGTTAAAGAGTTGAATGAATTTGACTTAGAGCTTTAGATAAAGTTTCAGAAATGAAATTAAAACTTCTGAACCTAACATTAAAACAAAATAAATATGGCTGCTTTGAGACATTGAATGGATAGCTGATAAATATCCATGGATAAATAGTAAAGTTTTTAATATTTGAAAATATATACCATTGACTATTTCATACTGCTACAAAATGCATTTGAAATTTATTTTCTGGCCAAGGAACCTATTCATCCATTCTCTCCAAATTAAATACTTACTAGAGAAATATTTGCACTTATTAACCTTGTAATATGAATTAGAACCAAACTTGACCTTCCTATATTCTTTTACACTTATGAGTCTGTTTAATTGCCTGATTTATCTGCATAATTCAGAATTTTCTTGATACCGTGTACTGAAGTAAGATTTAGAAATATATTTTCTTGATACAGTGTAACTGAAGTAAGATTTAGAAAGTTGAGGTGATAGTTGTCACCCATAACACTGATTAATATAGGAATGAGTCGATTATAAATTTAAACCTTTTGTGGAATTATGTTACTAAAATATCTCTTTTTTAAAAAAAAATTGTGGGTTCTGCATAGAACTTTATTAAAATTATGGCTCGGCTGTTCAAATACTTGATGAGAAGACAGAAAGCAGCAAACGACATGCAGGAGTTTGAGCAAGAGCTGCTGAGGGCCAGAACCAGGGTGCAGTATGGAGAGGGAGAAAAAAAGGAACCTGGGCTTAAGAGTTTAACAGTCACCCCATAATTGTCCCTATCTAAAAAAATGTGTCCTATGTAACTTTGTCCTAGCACAGCTGCTGATTTGTTTTGATTTACCCAAAGAAGACTGGACAATCTCTAAAGAAAATTATGATGTTCATTCTAAGACCCGGTGCCAAATACAGTACATAAAAGTCCTTTCTTCCAAGCAGGCTGACCATTTGAACATGGGTAATTATAGAAAGAGAAAATAATCAGGTCTGTTGTTTCCACTTAGACAACTGAAAGTTACCTGATCATGGGAGTATCCTCATGTCCTCATGTCTCTTTATTCTTAACTAACACACATTCATCTATTATTTACTGGTAAGTGCCTCATAAAGCTAATATCCTATATTGCTTCATATAAAGGAAACCTTTTATTACCTCACTACATCCATTAAGCAATTTATTCTTTAAAAAAAAACTTTACTAGTGAGTGAAATTTTAGTTTCATATGAAAAAAACACAGATACAAGACAAATAAAACAACTTTCTTATCTATTCCCGTATTTTTTTTTCAGTTGTTTCCCAAAAGCAGAGTACTGTGTCTTTGTATTCAAAAAATGGGTCATGGTTAAAAAAACAAAAAGGAAAAAGAAAATGTGTAGTTCCTGGGAGATCTCTGGTGCACACCAACATCTTTAACTTAGTATCTTCCTCCTCCTCCAAGGTGCACTGATAAATGACACCTCTTGCCCGAAACACCCAACCCCGCTCCCCAGCAGCATAGCCGTGGTCTATGTTGATCTGTTGACTGAAGAAATTTTACTGCTGAAATTCTATTTGGTGGAACATTATCAATTGGCTTTTAATTTTAGAACAGTATTGCAAATGAACTCAGTGATTACCCATCACATTATTAATACTTTGCTGTTCTGCTCTTTAAGTCAGAAAAGAGGATGTGAGGTATTGAGCAAAGGAACTGCTCTGAAGGTTAAAAACCCAAGCAACAACAACAACAAAAACATTGCTAATGTGGCCTCGTACCTTCAAATTACGCCCATTGCCTATGTACAAAGATTTTCCCATTTGGCAGACCGCAAGAGCTGAAACAAATGAATGTCCCAAGTATTCCACTTTTGAGAAGAAATAAAGATTATTTGTAATTTCACTGAAGGGACTGCTTTTTTTCTTTCACTGTGACTTCATCTGTGTACAGAATGTGAAGTTGAACACTGAAGTAGTATCTTGATAATATTACTTTAAAATCTCACTTTACCTGACTGTATCAAATAACCATGGGTGGTTGAAGAGAAATTTGAGCAAGCCGAATAACTAATGCTCTCAATCTTTACAGTCTCTGCGAGATCAAATATAAATTATGTGTACTTTTATTCTTATAAATAGGTTTATTGAACTCCTTACTGAGTGTATTTTTTTCTGACCTAGTAAGTGAGGTATTATCTGAGGCAAAACAGCATGGAGAGTGTTTATTTACCAGATGGGGAGGATAAGGAAACCAGGATCTCGTAACGGACTTGACATGAATGGTGTGTACTGTGCCCTTTCCTTTGGAGCTTCAGCAGCTACTAAATCCTGCTGTGCTTCCTATTGCTGGCTGACAAGAAACAGAAGCCTCTTCCCACAAGTGACTGGTGGCAGATGGATCAAGCCACTGAAATGCTATGCCCCAGACTTTAATCTGTCCAGCTGAACTGGGTCATTACAGAGTGTGCTTTCACACACTGCTGCTCTTAGGCAGCAATTTATGTGTAGTGTGGGCAATAGTTAGTTTAATTTAGCACATTTATTTTAAACACTTACTATATGCCTGACAAGGTGCTGTGTGCTTTTCAAATGTTAAAAAAAAAGGCATGGACCCAATGTATTAGCTTGTTGTGTTTCATTTTTAAAGGGAGTAATGAACATAAATCTAAGAAGACATGTAATTGAAATAAATCAACATACCTTGGTCCTCAATTTTCCTTTAGATTAGCAAACTCATTCATGAGTAATTAATGACCTCATGAATTACAGTTATGGAAATGAACAGAATAAATATGAATAGGTATTTAAGGTAAGAGAGTAATACGTTTTAAAATCTCAAAAATTTTAATTGCACATATGGAATTTTAAGTAATGGTTATTATTATTTACTTTTTGGATTCAGACTTAGAATTACAGAGAACAATATAAAAACAATTTTATATTGTTATAATGTCCTATCTACTTATTTATCTATCCATCCATTTATCCATTCATCCAACACATATCCATCCATCTGGTTATTTCTTTTTATCTAAAGTTTTCTTTAGTGAAAACTGAGTTTCCTAGTGATTTCTCATATAAAACACTATAATTTTTTTCATTTATACCTAATAATTAAAAGAATTGAGCTCTGGATCAGGCATATTGCCTAGGATTTTTTTCCTGAGAAAGCTGGCTCCTGGGTAGTACTGCCTGAAAAGAATGCTGGCAAAAGTATCCAAAATACCAAAGGAAAATCTTATTCTGGAGATTGTATGAGCCCAGAAAGTCCTTCCTCTAAACGACTTGCCCACTTTTGCATCTGTTGCCATCTTTTCATTCTTAAGCACTTTGAGAAACATAAACTGTAAAACATGACCTGTTTTTAGACTTATGCCTTAGCCCAAGTCAGGGAGAAAAAGTAGGGGAAGACTTGTGGGCCTATTTTATAGATGTGAGTGTATGAGAACATCTTGTTGCATCCAAGATGGAATCAGCTAAAAGTATTTATTTGAAAAAACCCAACAGGTAGGCTAATTTGGTGGATGAGTTAAATAAAACTCAAATTATGTTTGCTATTTCATAGACCATTTGCTATTCAAGTGTTCAGCAATAAAATAAATGGTCTGGCCTCTTTGTTTTAGACAATTCTATGAGTCTAAAGACTAACAAGACGATTTTATCTGAGATTTAAGGCAAATTATATGTCAGCGACATCTTTTTAAGATAGACTTTCACTTTATGTAAATGACAAGTTAATGGGTGCAGCACACCAACATGGCACATGTAACAAACCTGCACATTGTGCACATATACCCTAGAACATAAAGTATAATAATAAAAAAAAAACAGTAAAAAGATCAGTGGTTTTCAGAGGTTATTGCAGCAGAAGGGATGAAAAAGTGAAGCACAGAGGAATTTTAGGGCAGTGAAACTATTCTATATGACACTATAATGGTAGATACATGCCATTATACATTTGTCCAAACCCACAGAATGTACAATACTGAGAGTGAACCCTAATGTCAACTGTGGACTTTGAGAGATAAGGATGTATTAAGATAGTTTTATCAGCTGTTACAAATACACTACTCTGATGAGGGATGTTGATAATAGAAGAGGCTATGCATATGTGAAAGAAGGATGGAAAATCTCTGTACTTTCTGCTAAATTTTTCTGTGAACTTAAAACTGCCTGAAAAAAGTAACATCTATTGAAGAGTAAAAAAAAAAAAAAAAAAAAAAAAAAAAATTTCTTGATTTTTCCTCTTCTTCAAATTCTTACCTTCACTCATTTGTTTTGTCCTCTTAGTATTTACTGTTATTTTATCATCTGGTTAGTATGTTTAACAAAAGGAAGTTAATAAGCATCATTAGCTGTTTTCAGCAGGCATGTTTTTCATAATACACAGCAATACATACTGGCAAATATGAAAGTCAAAAAAAAAAAAACATATAAAATACGCCTCTTCAAAACCCCAATACATTAGCACAATGATTTGATTTCAAACCAGAATGGAAGTAGGCATATTTTGATTGAGTTGCATATATTTTTTCCAAATGAGTGCTTTAAAAACATGACAAATGCTTTCTTACTGAAGGAAGAGCCCTTCTTTCAAACAGAAATGAAGCACCAATCTGAATATGAAGTTTGGAAGGCAAGCTACATAATATGTTATTTCTTTATTAGAGAATTTACTGCTTTAAAATATGTTAACAGTCATAGGCTGATTCTCAAAGTTTTTGTGGTGACACAGACCTAAGGAATTTTATTGCAATTTGAAATCCTGGGGTTCAATTCCTTGACTTGTAGACATCAAGAGCATTATTTGAATTTTTTGAATTCACAGATTTTACCCAGAGGATCAGACTCAGTAGGTCTGGAGGAGCCTGGGAATCTATATAAGGGCCAGAGATATAACTGGGAAATCTGCCAATCAAACCTTTGCCAGGGTGTAATATGTGTTTAGTAGATTCATTTATGAACTGAAACATAATTGATTTAATGTGCAGTTCTAGTTTCCTAATGGTTTTGACTCTTCCATTTCATTCAAGTGCTAGTTTTGGTTTAAAAAAAATACTGTCTAAAAATAATTTCCATATTCTCTACACTACCTACCTCTAGAAAGCTGCTTGTTCTTTTACATAGATGCAAATACCACCACCTTCAAGTGGCCATTCATCATTATTATAGCTCAAAGTAATCCCTTTCTACACAGAAATTATTCTTCCACAGACTTTATTTTAATAATTTGCATTTTGGTGGGATATGTGCGTCTATTTGAGAAACGTGCCTTTGAAATTATTGTAGAGTCTATTGTAAAGATTTTCTTGATAACATTACTACTTGGAATTTTAAAATTACTGTACTATTTACTATTATTATTATTATTTGCTATTATTATTATTTGTGGTTAGTTTTAATATTATGAATTTTGAAAATCAGTTCATCAGCTTTCTGTCTTCACATTGAATGAAAGTAGATTTGAAGGCAAGTTTGTGGCTGAACTATAATTAGGAAGGGAGCACCTTTAGGTTCGTCACTGGCCCAACTTTTTGTCTCTCCTATTACATTTCTTGTCTCCCATTTAATTTATGTAATCTTTTGTAATTTAATGAATTGATAGAAGCTGCATGATATTCCTTCTGGAGAAGGGTAAAATACGTAAAAATAAGTAAGTACACATTTTTCTTTATTCTACTAATCGAATTGCACACAAATATGAAGAAATTAAAGAATAGCTTAATTTTAGGACACAGCAAATTATAGAAAGTTGACATTTAAAAAGAAGAGTTTGAGAGGGGGAAAATATGTATAGAAGACACAGTGGAGGTCACTGTGTGGTAGTAAACAATTTTCTTTTCAATTTGCTTTGCTGTCATTTGAAGAAACATACACATTTTTGTGCATCTGTCCTTTGTGATCTTCCATACCATCTTCAAGGGGGTAGACGTTCTTTTTGTGATGGAGACAGGTGGCGTGAGATTTCAGAATCACTGCATGGCCTTATAGTAAAACTAGCCTGATAATTTGGAAGCCTAGTGTCGTATAATATCAAACAGCCCCTGGACGTGTTCATTATTTCTTTTCCTGGGAGGTTTTTTTCTAAAAATTTTAAATTTCTTAAGTGGTGTTTTTAAACTGCTGTCTTATACTGAAAATTTTAAACATAAGAACAACAAAAACAGTCCCTCCCCCTTTTATAAATAGTACTGATTGACTAGAAATAGATTTCCACCCTTGAAATCTCTCAAAGACTCAGAATGTTTTCGTAAACCACAAGAGCAGTACTTCTCCACAAGAGCATTATGACTGTGGTTTATGATGTCATCTGGATTTCTTGATTGATTCATAGTATAGTTATCCAGCCATCTCAATTTATTAGCTTAAGCATTTTTTCTAGACTTAACTTACATGTCTTGTCAAATCAGTCTTCTCTTTAGTTCCCAATAATGCCAAATTGCTTGAATCCTGCAAATTCCACATAGTGAAAGGTCTCTCAGCTCCCTCAAGATTTATGTCTCCAACTTTCATTGAGCAGAACTATTCAATCAAAAGATTTACACTGTGTGAAAATTAGTGACAACATGTTTTGGTTGGGAGGGCAAAGCTACCAGAGATGGCCAAGATCTATTGACTGAACACTAGAACTCCTTCCAAATTATACCAAGCCCCACTTGGAGGGGAATTTTGTGCCTGGAACTTAGGCAGTGAAATGTGAGTACCATATATAAATTTAATTGTCTCTTGTTTAGCTCTATTGGTATTTTTTTCTCATGTGCTAATCCTATGTTTTCTGGCTATTAGTAAGTAGAGAAACCAAATAAATCTGCCATTTTAAAATGTGTTACCATTATACGGTAATTACTAGTAATAGAAACAATTTCAGTACTTATATCCTAGTACACAAATAAATAGGGTAAGAAAACTGTACAAAATAAACTATTAAAATAGTTACTGAGCACAATTGCTCAGTAAAATAACTATTTTAGAATAAAAATGATAATGGGATAAAATTGTAACAGTGTATTTTGATATTCATGGTAGGCATTTAGATAACAACTGGGTAAAACAAAAGGAATCTGGAGATATATTTTAAGAAATTCACTAAATATGTCAAAATCTTTGTTATCAAGACGTTTCACCTCTTATTTATCATGTTCTTACAAATATTTTAATTTTAGGTTGATACTTTTGTGTAATCCTGTGTAATCCGTTTGGAGTTTGAATCCATTTGGAGTTTGAATCCATTTGGAATTTGAATTCTCAGCACATTTGTGTTGCGGAGCAAGAGTGATAAATGTTTGGGTGTAGAATCTTACTTTTGGAGTTCTGACTCAAAGAACAATTTAACCAAAGAGTAAAATTTGGACTATAATATAGGAAATACTTTTGAACACTTACTTTCAGAAATTTTATGTAACTTGCACCACCTTTCCCCAAGTTGCTGACTGAAATGAAAATTTACATTTTCTTCATTTCTGATGATAGCAATTATGTCTGTGCTTTTGATGACTTCTCTTAATGTTCTTTATTTTAAGCAGTAGATATTTCTTCATTTTGTAATTTTTAGGAAAAGGATTGGGGAGGGCAAAACGGTACATAAAATATGGATTTCAAAAGGCAGATGTATATCTTTTGAGATCTTCAAATGCAAATAATCTTTCTAGTCTAAAATCTCAAGCTGTTTAATAGTAAAAAAAAAAAAAGGTCAAATCTTTTTATGTCTTTCTTAATCAAATCTGAGATGTTGATATTTCACCGAGACATAGTTTTTAATGGAAGACATGTGACTATGTTGATTGTAATTTTATATATTTACTAATATTTATGAAAATAGATACAGAAAAGGACTTTAACTTTGCAATTTCAAGAGACAAGATTGTTTGTATCAAATTATTTATACCATAACCACTTATATAAATTATGTTGACAAGCATGCATCAACTTTACAGATATTCTGTCATTCTCAGAAGACTGCCTAGTGAAAAGTAACAATTATGATATAGAAAAAAAGCGAATACATATGGATCAGAAAGCCAATGTCTGTCCTTAGAGTTAGAGGATTCTCCTTTTGGCTATAACCTTTGAGCATCCAATCTCAGCAGTTTATACCCAGGGGATACTTTCACAGACTTCGTGTCACTGAATCTGATCATAACCCACTTGCTGAGTGTTAAACATCTTATGCTGGGAATGAGATCTTATTATTCTTCACATTCTTTCTTTTCTATCTTATCTGTACCTTGCACCTTTTCTTAAATTTCTTGACATAAGAAGGGCCTCATTAATACACGGCTCTGTAGATCTCATTGGCTTAATTATACATGTCTTTAAGCATTTCTTTTCTAATGGGTGAGAAAAGCCATAAGGAAGCAGGATCAACATTTCATTTGGTTAAATGTCTGCACAGTGTCAATACCAATAAATATCTGTTGAAATCTAGGACTGGATAGAATCTAGTATTGTAAATTCTAGACATGAGCCTTGGGCCAGTATCTTAACGTCTCTAAGCTTCAGCTTCCTTGTCTTGCTACATGGGCATAATGCTGACCTCATATATTGCTATATTAAATATGACAAAAGTTCTAACAATATCTGCCACATAGAAATTTCTCAGTGGTTGACCTCCCCACTTCCAAAGTCAATCAGATACATGATATTTATAACGATTATCACTTTTTATGCTTGATATTAAAAGTTTAGTAATATCTGCTTTGTATGTTTGTATTTTATTTATTTATGAATAAAATTTTTGAAGATAGAAGTTTATATTTCTTTTTGCTTACCATGTCATATTAACAGAGTGTTGAGTAGCGTTGGATGCATGATAAATGTTGAACACACCTGCTTACTGATTGGTTGACATACATCAAGACTTCTTAAAACTAATACTTTTGATATAAGACTGTACCCGGATGTGTGCTCATTAGCATGGGTAATTAAGAGTTGCCCATGAAAATCACATCTCTAATAGTATCTATATTGGGGTAGAGAGGATAAAAGTTATGGCTACAAGGAAGAAATAACTAGTTAAGTAGTTGTTAAACCGGAAAATGTTTTAAGCTGCATTATTGCATACCCTCTAAGCGAGTTAGAAATATTGCCATTTCCAGTAATGGGCTTTCATCTGCTTGTGTGGGTAATTATGTCACACACAATTGGAGATGCTGCCGGAGATGTTGGGATGAAATTGTCACTAGGGATTTGTCTGATAGGAATTATGTAGAGGAAATTTAAAATTTTCTAATTCACTGAAACAATTATATCAGTTGCACGTATTTTTCTCTTGGTTTTATACCATAGGGTTTTAAAGACGATAACTTCTAATCTATATAATAAAGCATGTAATTTATGATTTTCCAAATGTATTGAGAAGATTTATTTATGTTGTAATGGTATTTATTCCTTAACAAGCTCTCTGCCTCACAATTGAAGTCCTATTATAAATAATCCATAAGTTGTTTTCATACAGAAAATAACTTAAACATCATTTTATTTACTCAGCAATAAGTCTTTAATATTTTCTCTTCACAGTCTAGAAATATAGTGTATATGTGTATTAACAAAGACAAGAAAGGTAAATTCATAATACAATACAGACACTAATAATACAAAAATTCATAGACCACTTTTTTGGTAAATTATCCTTATGTCTACCAATAATATTATTAAAGGTTAATGTAAACTCTAGGGTGAGATGTTAGGCTTACTTATGACTGATTGGAAGGAGGATTCTGGAACATTTCAAAGGTAAAAGAAAATAGGACTTGACAGATTAAAGAGCTCTGAGCTGTGCTCACCTTCCTCAAACTGCCCTTTATCAGATGGATTAATGCATTCTTACCATTGAAAAAGACAGGCTGCTACCCATGACAGTAACCAAAGAGATTGCTAACTGTGACCTGGCATTAGTAGAAGAAGAACGGGAAATGTTTATTTACCTGTCACTATACTGAAAGAAATAGACAGTTTGAGGCCTGTGGCTTATCTTAAAATAGCTTCTTTAACACAAAGAAACAAGTTGGAAAATAACAATACAGGAAAGGTAAAGGCTACATGCCTAAAACTTGAAGCATCTGTCCAAAGAGTATATTTACTTGGTAAATTCAAGTTACTGTGCAATTTAGACTTATTTTTAATGTGAATATAGTAGGTCAGACTCCTTTCTGGTTTAGTAAAACTTGAAGAAGTCTTTCTGGTTGATTGTCTTCTTAATTTATCGATTAGAATATTTTAAAACTTCTTACATGAACATTATTAAGGCATAAATTTCATAAAATTAAATGCATGTATTTTAAGTGTACAGTTTGCTGAGTTTTCAAAGCACATATATCCCTATATAAACAACATCCTGGTAAGTATATAGCGCAAGTCCATGATCCCCTCAAATTCTTTTATGCCTTTATGAACTCAATCTCACTCCTTTATCCCTAGCCGCAAGTAAATACTGATCAGCTTGGTTTCACTAAATTATTAAATTTGCCACTTCTAGATTTCACATAAATAAAAGTATCCCATGTGTTCTCTTCTGTGTCTGACTTGTTTCACTCAGTATGTTTTCTAACATTATCCATGTTGTGTAATTAGTAGTTTATTTCATTTGGATTGCTGAGCGTTAATCCCATTGTATGGAGGTTGCACAACTTGTTTACAGATTCACTCTGGTACACACTAGTTGTTTCCAGCTTCTTACTATTATGAATACAACTACTGTAAGTGTACACATCTTTTTGTGGACATATCTTTTTATTTTTTAGGGTAAATCACTAGGAGAGGATTTGCTGGGTCACACAATATGTAAATTTTTAATTACACAAGAAACTAACAGATTGTTTTCCAGAATAGTTTTATCACTTTACTTTCTCAGCAGTCATATCTATATGCATATAAGAGTTCAAATTGTTCCACATGCTCACCAACACTTGGTATTTCCAGCCTTTTACATTTTAGCCATTTTACTAGGTGTGCAATGGTAACTCAGGAAGGTTTAAATTTACATTTTTCTCTCGTAAATAATGATGTTGAGTATTTTTTCTTATGTTTCATTTGTATATATTCTTTGGTAAAGTGTCTGTTCAAATGTTTAGCCCTTTGTAATTATTTGAATTATTATTTTAACACATTGTGTATTAGTCCATTTTCATACTCCTGATAAAGATATACCCAAGACTGGGTTTATTTTTTTAAAAAAGAGGTTTAATGGACTCACAGTTCCACGTGGCTGGTGAGGCTTCACAGTCATGGCAAAAGGTGAAAGACACATCTTTTTATCTTTTTTTTTTTTTTTTGAGATGAAGTCTCGCCTTTGTCCCCAGCCTGGAGTGCAATGGCACGATCTTGGCTCACTGCAACCTCCACCTCCCAGGTTCAAGTGATTCTCCTGCCTCAGCCTCCCGAGTAGTTGGGATTAGAGGCGCCTGCCACCACTCCCAGCTAATTTTTATTTTTTTGGTAGAGACAAGGTTTCACCATGTTGGCCAGGCTGGTCTCGAACTCCTGACCTCAGGTGATCCACGCCTCCGCCTCCCTAAGTGCTGGGATTACAGGCGTGAGCCACCACACCCAGCCTGAAAGACATTTCTTACATGGCTGCCGAAAATAAAGAAATGAGAGCCAAGTGAAAGGGCAAACCCGTTATGAAATCATCAGATCTCATGAAACTTATTCACTATCCCAAGAACAGTATGGGGGAAATTGTGCCCATGATTCAGTTAACTCCCATGGGGACTTTTCTACAACATGTGGGAATTATGGGAGCTACAATTCAAGATGAGATTTGGGTGAGGACACAGCCAAATCATATCACATTGTAAAATTGTATTGTGAATAATTTATTTCAATTTATGACTATTCTTTTTTGATAATGTCTTTCAAAGAGCAGCCAATTCAGTTTTAATAAAAATTTAATTTATCCAATTTTAACGATTAGTGCTTTTGGTTTCCTATTTAAAAATATTTGCCCACTCCAAGGTCACAAAGATTGTCTGCTATGTTTACTCCTAGAAGTTTATAATTTTAGCCCCTACATTAAAATTTAGGATAGATTTCAAGTTAACATTTTTATATGATGTGATGTAGAATTGAGTTTTATTATTTTTTGTCTATGGATATCCAATTGTTTGTTCTAGTATTATTTTTTGAAAAGATTATCCTTTGAATTTAGAGTTACAATAACACCTTTGTAAAAGAATGACCATATATTTATAGTCAATTTCTGGACTTTCTCTTCTATTTAATCAATGTAATGCAATTTTGACACTGTCTTAATTACTGCACTTTTATGTTATGCCTTGAAATAAGATAGTGAAATTTCTCTAATTTTTTTTAATTGTCCCAGTTATTCTAGGTCTTTTGCATTTCCACATAAATTTTAAAACCAGTTTATCAATTTCTACGAAAACAACCAGATAGTATTTTATTTTGACAGGGCAACCTGTTAAATTTGGGAAGACAGAGTTTCAAATATTTCATTTTTTAATATTTAACCATGGTACATTGTTCTCTTTATTTCTTAATTTAACCTATTAATTGTAATAGGATTTTGAAGATTCTTAGGATGTTCAACATGTACAGTCATACTATCTATTAATAAAAGCAATTCTATTTTTTAAACTCAAATCTGTATCTTCTTATCCACATTTTAATTAACTTTTCTTGCATTATTTCACTGGTCAGGACGTCTAGTATAATGTTGAATAATGATGATGAGGGTAGAAAATCTTGCCTTTTTCCTACTCTTAATGGAGAAGTGTTCATTCTTGTATCATTAATTGCATGTTGTTTTTTTTTTTTTTTTTGCAGATTTCATTATCAAATTTAGAGAGTTTCCTATTATTCCTACTTTGTTGAAAGTTTTTATTATGAATGGATATTGAATCTTGTCAAATTGTTTTTCTGCATGTATTTAGATGATCACATAATTACTTGGTTAGTCTGCTAACCAATTACATTGACTGATTTTTTTAATGACAAACCATCCTTGCATTTCTGGGATAAACTTTATCTTTTTTTTTCTATATGATGTTGGAGTCAGTTTGTTAATATTTTGTTAAGGATGTTTGTGATTCCATTCATGAGGAATCTTTGTAATTTTGTTTCCTAATGTCTTTGTTGGATTTGGTTTCAAAACAATGCCAACTTTATAAAATGAGTTTGGAAGCATTCAGTATTCTTATATATTCTGAAAGGGTTTGTACAAAATGGATAGTATGCATATTAAATGTTTCATAGAATTTCAAATAAAGCCAACAGGGCCTGCAATTTTCTATAAAGGAAGATTTATAATTGGAAATTTTATTCCTTTTATGTATATGAGGCTATTCAGATCATTAAATATATTGTATTCTTGTGTCAGTTTAGAAATTAGTGTCTCTCAAGGAATTTGTCCACTTCAACTTGGATTTATTGGCAAAAAGTTATTATATTCCCTTATTATCTTTTTATTATGTCTAGCATCTGTGATGATAAACTTTTTTCTAATGCCTGATATTGGTAATTTGGGTTCCTCTCTCTTTTTAAATTCTTTGAAATTCTGGATAAATATTCAGAACTCTTTCTAATTTTGTTGTTTATTTTTTAATTTCCACACTTATTTTTTGTTATTCCCTTTTTCTTACTGACTTTGGGTTAATTTTTTCTTTTTTTTTTTTTCAGTTTCTTAAGTTTGAAGCTTAGATAATTTTTTTTTCTTTTTGAATATGCACATTTAAATTTGTAAAATTTATTCCAATACTACTTTGGCTACATACCCAGAATTTTGATATCCTTTTTTTTCCATTAGAAATTAATTAAAATATTTTCCAATTGTCTTTTGATTTCTTTATTTGACCCACACGTTATTTAAAGGTATGTTGTTTAATTTCAAAATATTTTTGGGTTTCCTGATTTTTAATTGATTTATGAATATATTACATTATAGTAAGAGAACATAATCTGTGTGTTTTCAAATTTTGAATTTATTGATACTTCTAAATATATGTTCTACCACATTTATATTGGTCTATATTGGACCACAGTTTATATTGGTCTATGTTTCATGTGCACTTGTAAAATGCATCTTTTTTGTTCTCACATATAAGTGGGAGCTAATCCTTGGGCACACAAGGACATAAACATGGGAACAATAGATACTGCAGACTATTGGAGTGAAGAGGGAGGGAGGGGGTTGTGGGTTGAAAAACTTCCTATTGGATACAATGCTCACCGCCTGGGAGCAATACGTTCATAGAAATCCTGCACATGTACCCACTGTATCTAAAAGAAAACTTGAAATTAAAAAAATTAAGAAAAGAGTATGTTTTTCACCACTGGTATGTGTAGTGTTGTACAAATGCCAATTAGGCCAATTTGCTAATAGCATTATTCAATGGTCTTACTAATTTTTGTGCCTCCTTATTTTTCTACTTCCTGAGACAAATTGCTCATGTGGATATGATTTTTTATGTGTTAACTCCTGTCTCTGAAACACACACGCACACACACACACACACACACCCCACTAATTATGACCACATTGAACTCTGCAGTTTATTCCTGAACGTGTCATCTTTTTCAAGCTGGCATATGTTTGAAAACACTTAGTCCTCAGCCTTTTCTTATATTCTCAGAGACCTGTCCATGTTGTAAGACCCAGTTCAAATGTCACCATCTGCAGGTTTTGATGTCAGTTTCTGCTTGCTATTGATTCCCATGAATAGCAATTCTCACTCTATATTGAATTAAACAAAGAGAGATTTCTGATCAGAAATATATAATTTTGGGGAGTTCATTGGAGTAAACTATTTGTCATGAAATCTTTTGCTGCTTTCAAGGCACAACAATGAAATTGGCTTCTACCTATGTCCCATGCTACAGATGGGAAGAAGCACAGTTCATTAAGGTAGTATGTCTGATCTAATATCAGATGAGTAAAAAACTCTACATTAGAATGAAAAACGAGCCTGTACTATGACTCGAACATTTGATGAACTTATAGGATTACCGGCTGTGCAATTCATCCTAGCACCATCACTTGCTCTTCAGAGATTTAAATTTCCTGAAAGGAATTAATAGGTTTAAGAGGGCATTACTGATGAAATTGCAGATCCACAATTCCAAGCTTACATAATAAGCATGAAATTAGTGTGAGGTGATTTAATATAAGAGGAGGTGATTGAGTATAAGAGGAATAATGATAATACTAGGTTTTTTGAGGATTCTAAAGTACATCAGTGAAGGCAAGATTATGTTATCGGTGTTTTCATTTGAAAAATGAAAATAAGTAAAAATAAAATATAAAACTTGGGGTCTAGACCCTGATGAAATTTAAGTCTCCCCTGTTCTGGGAAAGAAGAGGATAAATTTAGCATGTATAACATATAACAAAATACATTTTCAAATTGCTTCCAACTGATGTGCTTGTCTTACCATTGCATAACTCTGCAACATGTAATAATGTTTTTCTAGACAGGCTCTCACTCTGTCACCCAGACTGGAGTACAATGGCACAATCATAGCTCACTGTGACCTTGAACTCCTGGGCTCAAGTGATCCTCCTGTCTTAGACTTGAGTAGCTAGGATTAAAGGCATGAGCCACCATATCCAGCTAATTTTTAAAAAAATATTTTGCAGAGGCAGCATCTTACAGTGTTACCCAGGCTAGTCTAGAACTTTTGGCCTCAAACACATTTCCCACCTTGGCCTCCCAAAGCATTGGGATTACAGGCATAAACCACGTACCTGGCCCTGTAATATAAAATTGATGCACCCAAAGATCTTAGGTTATATGGAACTATAAGAAGTAATAATAATCAGGTCCTTGTAGCATCATGGACTACCTTTTGTTGATTTCTCTCCATTTCCTAGAGTCTACAGGAACCAATGCCACCATAACTCACATTTTTATTTTCCCTGTGGCAGCACAAGAAATCCAAGCTTTGCAGTGTATGGTTTGATTTGAGATGTCTTAATCTAATCATCATCCATCATCCTCTAATCTGGCACATCCTATATGTCTTCCTTCCCTCTCAGACCCTTTTTCTTTGCTTCCTGAAACACTTATCTGTGATCAACAGTCTCCTTTATCCTTATTATCTTTTTTTTTTTTTTTTTTTTTTGAGACGGAGTCTCGCTCTGCTGCCCAGCCTGGAGTGCAGTGGCGCGATCTCAGCTCACTGCAAGCTCCGCCTCCCGGGTTCACGCCATTCTCCTGCCTCAGCCTCCCGAGTAGCTGGGACTACAGGCGCCCGCCACCTCGCCCGGCTAGTTTTTTTTGTATCTTTTAGTGGAGACGGGATTTCACCGTGTTAGCCAGGATGGTCTCGATCTCCTGACCTCGTGATCCGCCCGTCTCCTTGTTATCTTTACCTTGACTAAAACCAGGTTATGCTTCTTCCCTGGAGGACTTCTCAAATGGAGGCTGCTTTTTCTATTTCTTTCTCGTCTGTCCCAGGACCAGGTATTGCGTTAGGAGATCACTTGCTTCCCACTGCTGCTTTTAAATCATTTCATTTCCTTCTTCTCTTCGTTCTTCCCATAATGCAAGGTCTTTCAACTTTCATTTCATGCTACACTCTGCCCTTTATTGCTGCTCTCTGAACTTCCTGGTCACTGTCCCTCATACACTGAAAACTCACATACCTCTACCTCTAGCCCTGTTGTATTCCTGATGACTTGAGCATCCAAGGAAGTGATACATACAGCACTGGCCAATCATTTCTTTACCTGCCACACATACGGCAATCTTTAATTTCAAAGGCTTAGCCACTCATTCCCAAATCATGCCTGGATCATGCACATCATCATGAGTAAATACACCCATGTCTGAAATACTGATTTCAAGTACTTTCCAATTTTTCTCTATTTTCTTTACTTTCAGTTCACAGAAATAATTCTTCCACCATATTAAAAACTCTAATCCAATTCACTTGTTCCACCACTTTTTTTTTAATTCATTATTCCCTCCTGTCTTTACTTGCTTGATGTACTATTTCAATCATTCACTTCTAAACACACCAGGTTACTTTACCGAATACATTTAAATACTCCTGGGATCCAGTTTTCCACCTTCTTTATGCCTATGAAGTTTATGGAATAAAATGATATAAATGTGTTGATTGGTTTTATTTAAAATTACCAATTGTGCATTTAAAAGCATACTTTATAATGTTGTGTGATTTTGCTATCTTTTCATAGTAAATTGTATCTCCCTTTCCAAGGAAACAATTTTAAACCTTCTTTCTTTTTCAAACCCTTCACAACTCCCTTCACCACACAAACACACACATACACACATATCCCACCTAATAATCTTCATACTCTCATATTTCATTGAAAAACTAGAAATTGTTATTTAGTTTAAATTAACTCAACAAATTTTATTGTAAGGAAACTGTCTTATTTTCACACTACCAAATTGTCCTGCTTGCAGGTATATGGATCTGGTGCTTCTCCTAGTCAATTAAAAAAAATAATAATTAATTAATTAATTAAAAAAAAAAAAAACCTATCCCTGCTCCAGTCAACCAGGACAGTACCCTCCATTGGTGCTCCAGATCCCATTCTCCCTTCCTTGCAAGGATTTTGCTTCTATAATCATCTTATATCTTCTTTATCAATATTACTTTCCTTTTTATTGTAGTATCCTCAATAGTCTCTAAAATGTGTTTACTATGCCCTATTTTAAGAAAGATAAATCTTCATTTCTCACAAGATCCTGTTCATTACTCTGCTTAGTTTCATAGTGATGGCAGCAGAGGCCCATCTGAAGCAGCTGCTGTGGAGATGTCACCTGCAGCGGGGCAGGTGTGGCTGGGGCTGGGTGCTCTGCCGAGCCCGTGGGGGTTGGGAACAAGCGGGAGCCCTGCCCCATATTGAGTTGACAGTGTAAGAGCCCCATGCTCCCAGGTGCAACTGCGGCTGCGCAGCCACCGCTCCGGATTCAGGCATCCCTGCGCTCAAGGGAGCACATGAAGTCTTCTGCTCCTGCATGCTTGGAAGTGCCTGCTCCCCTTCCCTGGCCTCTCCTGTTCCCGGCACCTGATCCAGCGCAGAGCAAAGTTGTAACTGAGCCCAGGTTGCTGCGAACCTGCTAGGTGTGCCCTGCCGCCTCAGCCCCCTCTGAAGCTTTGGGTACCAACAAGCTCAGAGAGGGAGGTTGGGTGGGGCCTGAGGGCGGCTTGGTGTGGACCTGCGAGCGCCTCTCTGCATGGACAGCCTGGGTGCGTGGAAAGTATGTTGATGGCCGTGGGAGGCAAACAGGTTCCTAGGCAGGAAGGGGCAAGTACCCAGCGAAACCCCACTTCCAAGCCAAGCCAGGGATGGCCTGAAGCCTGGGGGCCAGGCTGCCAGTTCTGGGTGTAGTTTGTGACCTAGAGTGATAATCTGTGGTTCCTTTTCCAGGCCTGCCCATGGCCACCCATGGACCAATCAGCACCCACTTCCTCCCTTCTGAGCCCATAAAAATGCCAGATTCAGCTAGACTCACTCTTCAGGACGACCTGGCTGTGGAGAGGAGTTACCCACTTTGGGCCTCCAGGGAGTTGTTCTGTTGCTCAGTAAAGCTTCTCTCTGCCTTACTCATCCTCCAGTTGTCTGCATCATCTCATTCTTCCCAGAAGTGGGACAGGAACTCAGGACCCGTTGAAGAGCCAAAAGAGCTGTAACCTATTACTGAGTGGCTCACCAAGCTGTGGGTGATGACATGCTCTCTGACTTAGGGAGTAAAGAATGGCAACTCTTCTGGGAGGCCAGACCTTGATGTTCCTCGAGTCAGGGCTGTGACACACTGTAATACCCTGTTTGGGGCTCTGAGGTTCCTGCTGTCTCCCAGCTCTCAAGCACCACCACCTCCAGAGGCTGGTGCCTGCAGCAGAGGCTGCATGAGGTATGTCTGGTCCAGCCACAGCCTCACATGGAACTGACACCTGTGCCAGAGCCTGGAGTTGCCCTCCCCACCACAGCAGCCAGCGTGTCTGGCTGTGGACAGTGGCCAGACCCCATACTGGATCACCCACACAACCTTCACCACTCTGGGCCTGGCTTGCCCTTGGCAGGCATAGGATCCAGGCTGGTAGCATGAGCCAACCGCAGCCTGCCAAACTGAGTGGGTGGAATGACCTCAGCATGCACAAGCAAAGACCCAAGCAGATGCACTGCTGGCCACAGAGGCTTCTGGCTTGCAAAGTGACACCCTAAGGATCATGTGACAATAGCAAAGTCTCTTAAATAATCTACAATTGTCATATCCACATCCCAACCTCCCATTCAGATTCTCATCCTTTCAAATCTCACTTGCATCCCAACCACACTACTGAAACTTTTATTCTCCAGGTCACCAAAATCATCCCACTACCAATTCCATTGGACTATATCTCTGTCTTCCTCTCCCTTGATTTCTCAATGATGTTACACACAGCAACTCATCCCTATTTCTTAAAACACTCTCCTTTCTTCTCACTCTTGACACCACTGACTCCTGTCTTCTCTTTTTTAAAAAATATCTCAAGCTTCTCCCTTCCATCTCTTACACAATTTATCTTACTCCTCCAATATCTTCTACAGCTCTTTATGCTGGAATTCCTAAACTGCCTTTCCTGAAATCTATTCTTTTTTTCATCTATACTCTGTCTCTAGGTGTTTTCACCTTTTTGACTTTAAATACAATCAAATGCTGATAATTTTTATGTTTTATGTTGATATTGCTAGGCCAGATCATTCATTGAGATACATATTTATATATATAACTGTCTATATGATGGACCCCTCAAAGTCATGTCCAAAATGTACAAACCTACAATATCTGTTTCTCATACAATCTTCCTCGTTTCAGTTAATGCCATCACTATTGATCCAAGTAAGCAAGCCAAATCCATCAGACTATCTTCTTTCAGTTTATTGTAGGTTATTTAATTTTTATCTTTTGTGTCTTATTTCAAATGTTATCTTTTCAGAGTCTTCTCTGACTGTCCCATCTAAAATAAACTCCTTATCTCCTTTCATATCTTTTTGGGTATATGCTTCACAAACATTTTTGCAGTCCATATTATTTTCTATTTCAGCACTAGAATGATTGACACTTGTGAGCAGATTTCTTTCTTATTTATCACTACACCTGTATCAGACTGTGTAAGGCCTGACATATAGCAGGCACTTAAATCTTTGTAAATTGAATAGAAAAAAATAAAATTTCAAAACATATCTCATAATAATTTCACATAATTATACATTATAATTAACCAGATTAATGGGTTAAATTTATTATACACAGATCTAGCAAGGACATTACGATAGAGAACAAGGTGTATTACTGGTCCCATCCCCACCCAATGAACATATCATGCTTGTATTAGAATTGTTGAAATGCCATTACAAATATCCAAACTCCATTTCTAAAATGAATTATAGCTTTCTTTCATTTCTCTCTTCCATTACTTCTTACTCCTTTTCTAAATCTTTAGTTGTGTAGACATAACTTTTGCTCTATAATTTAAATTCTAGTTTCAGTTACTTGAATTAATGCTCCAGTTTTACTTCTTGGATTTCGCTTAGGTATTTCTAGTGAACATAATACACCTGGGCATGGTTTGCCATACAAGTTCACTTCTGCCTTTATAATCATGCACTTGCTATCATTTCTAACTCCAATAAACATAGGTAATAGAGTCATACAATCTCTCTAGATCTGGGAACTTCCCAGCAAGACCTCTCTTTAGCCAGCCTTTGCTAGAAAGTTTCAAAGAATTAAATTTAATTGTTACAGACAAAAGCACAAACATATTAATTAAAAATAATGGTCAATATAAATTACTTTAACTGAAATGATTTGCTTAAGCAAAGGTGCTCAGTGAAATTTCAATTCAGAATTGGCCTTTGTTAAGGTGTAATAATTTTACAAAGACTAGCTATTAATCTTTTGTGGGAAGCTGAATTTTTTTATCCTAACTTTAAATGCAGTAATGATTTTTAGACTCAAGGATATTTAAAACCTTGAATTCATACTAGAAAAAAATATTTAGAAATTCATTAATGGTGATATCCACATATATTTAACACTTTCTAGTTGTACGTGAAACTCAATTTGTATAACATATCCAAGTGCTTTTCAGGATAATCTAAAGTCTAGGACAATCTGTAAAAGCTGGTTTTGACTTTTATAAAATTGAGAGTCACCATATATTTTAAGCAGGTTCTGAGGGAGAATTGTAGAGTGTAGGAGAATGTGACTAAGGAAGACAATATATCCTACCCTCTGAGTTATGGTGAGTGTGGCATTTGTCGTATTGATAAAATAAAAATAATAAAGCAATAATCTTTCAAAGATGTTTCACTATTTCATGGGAAGACGTAGAATCTACTGAAAGAGCTAGAACTGGGTAGTCCAACAGGAACTCCAAAGTTTTATTTTTGGTGGCACCAAGGAGGTCTGGAAAATTCTCTGTTAGGTGCAGAGAAGGTGATTGACAGAAAACACATGACTTCTTCAATAGACATTATCAGTGTTTGAAAATCCTTCGTGAGATGAGTGCCAGTGGCATCCAACCCATCAATGGTAGAGCATGTGAATGTGTGAAGGTGGGCAGGGGAAAAGTGGTAATGGTACCATTATGTGAAATCAACATTTGTCCGAGAAATTGCTAACAGAGGAAGAGGGCAGTGTAGTTAGCAACAGATTTTTGACTGATACTCAAAATAAACTCGGGAACTTAAATGAAATCTTGGGTCTGTTCCTTTGTTGACATTAGACAGTATTGCTTATTATTCTTGGAATATTTTTTGTATCTTAGAGAAGCAATGAACTATTGTTTGGATGAGTTTTTGTTAGCTTTTGAGATGGGGGCTCAAATAACTATATCCTTCTATATCAGGGGTTCTCCTTATAAAAGATTTACCTAGATGTATGGATGATTTCCAAGTTAGCACAACTAAGGAAATAAAGTAAGTTGAATTATGAAGTTTAACTTTTTGAAACTGTAGAATTACATTGTAATTCATTGTCATTCAGAAAAATGAAAAATTTTTTGAAAGTCTGTTTGAAATCAAAGTCTATCTTAGAGTTGTTAAAAATAAAATGAGCTACAAAAAGGTCAGTTTATGTTGAATTTAGAGTATTTTAAGTTTCCAGGGAAACAGAACATATAGAAATGAAAAGCAGATGTTACTAAATTGACACTCTGGAAAACTCCCAAGAGACTTAATCCTCTGCAAGGTAACATTGCTTGCCCTAAAACTTTATGTGCCAATTTTTTTTCGCACTGTGAGTTTTGACAACTACACTGTTCCCAGAACAAACATATATATATTATTACGATATCCTAATGTTTTTGTTATTACCGTATTTTACAGTGTGGAACAGGCTGCCCACTATTTCTTTGCTGCCAAGTAAGAGCAGCATATATATCTATTCTTTCTTCCAGAAAAAAATCTGTCCAAATTTAATACTGGAAAATTCACATGAAAATATGTAGCCCAATTTGCCATTAAATTCACATTGGTTAGATTTAATTGAAGTGTAAAATCTTATATGTTTAGCCCATAGTCACTTTCTTTTACTTTAAAATCTTTTCAGCAGAAACAGGAGGGAAAACAGAGTCAAGTCAATAAATAATTTGGATTCCAAGTTTGGTAGTAAATTTTGAATTATACAGATATTAGCTAATCAATTCTAACAGTTTTTCTGAGACTACTGAGAATAATATTCTACAGTGTCTGAGTTGCTCCCTGGTGAGACAGTCTTAGAGGTTTGTTTGTTCTTTCCCACAACAGAGACACTATTTCACATATAGCAAACACCTTAAAACCATCAATGTCTGTGTTCAAATACATTGTTTTAGGAAGCCTAATCGATGTATGGATGCAAAGTTAAGACCATCATTTTTTTCTGCACTTTGCCCATGTGAAATCTGTTCATTCTGTCCTATGCACTTTCAGTGCCTATTTGTAGCATGGCCTCCTCATCTGCACAAAATTATCCTGAGGTCTGAGACCAATGCAGCAGCTCTGTTTTTTACAGCCTAGCAGATGGGCAGCTAGCCAGATGTAGTTGGTTTTTGGCAGCCATATTTTCCACATTGCTTGATGGTATACCTTATACACATGGAGGTTGATAGTTGGCATATATGTTCAGTTAATATAGAATAGCATTTTCCAATCTTGCACTACTGACATTTTGGACTTGGTAATTATTTAGCCTTGGGGGAATGTCCTCTGCATTGCAGGATATTTAGCAACATTCTAGATCTCTCTGCACTAAGTGCTAGTACCACCACTCATCCAAGTTGTGAAAACTAATGTCTTCAGGTATTTCTAAGTGTCCCCTAGGAGCAAAAGCATCCCTACTTGAGAAGGACTGGTGGAGACAAAGGGAAAAAGAAGAGGCTTTGTGTCAGAGAAGTGTTGTTTAGGAGAATACAGCTGGTGGAATTGGGTAAGATATGAGGGAGAGGGGAGATAAACCAAAGAAGAGGCTTGGAAGGAAAAGAGCCCATATTACAGTGACCAATTAGGAAACAAAGTGAGTTGTCTTTGACTTTGCTTCAATAAATGTTTATTAAGTTGTTACTATGAACTAAGCACAGTGTTTATTGCTGTAGATATTTATACCAGTGATGCATATATATTGCTTGCAATCTGGTAGGGGAATTGGAAAAAAAAAACCTTAATTACAGTCATGTATGAGCTGCAGAAGTGAAACTTAACCCAGTTGATTCAAAAGGGAAGAGAGGCTGGGTATGGTGGTTCACGCCTATAATCCCAGCACTTTGGGAGGCAGAGACAGGCAGATCTCTTGAGCTCAGAATTTCGAAACCAGCCTGGGCAACACAGGAAAACCCCTTATTTACAAAAAATACAAAAACTTAGCTGGGCATGCTGGCATGCACCTGTAGTCCCAGCACTTGGGGACCTGAGGCAGGAGGATCACTTGAGCCGGGGAGGTTGAGGCTGCAGTGAGCCAAAATCACACCACTTTGCTCCAGCCTGGGTGACAAAGTGAGAACCTGTCTAAAAAATAAAAAAATAAAACCCTCGAAATCAAACAAACAAAAAACAGTGGGGGGAAGAGCGAAAGGTGACAAGAAAGACTACCCAGAAGACTGCCCTACATGTCAAAGGTCAAAGAAGAGTTTACCACATTTAGAAAGGTATGGAAAGAATATTGTACTTAAAGAGAGACAGACAATCTGATACAGGTAAACAGGCAGAGAGAGGGACAATAAAAGAAAATGATGCATTTAGTGGACTATAAGTAACACAACCATGCAGAAGTAAAGATGTTTAACAAAAAATACAAAGAGATGAAGCTAGAGAAGAGGTCAGAGATGAATTATGATGACTGTTGGGAAGTAATTTAAGTTTTACCTATAGAACATATGTAGAATTTTGAGCTAAAGAATGATACAATAAAATTGATGTTTTAGAAAATAACTCAGGAAGTCATGAAGAGAAGATATTGAAGTTGAGAATAGACAAGAGGCAGAAAACTTGGAGGTTAGTACAGATATCCACATAAAGTAAAAATTAAAGAAAATGTGAGAAGCAGGATGAAAGTAGAGAAACACCGGGGAGTAATTGCAACAATCCAGCACCACCTCTCCCAAAATAATACCTCAACTAAGGTGTAAGTGGAGAGAAAGAAGAGGAGATATATTATGTAGATGAGTATAGACAGAATCCAGAGAAAAAGGGCTGTGGTAAGTGATAAAGAAGGAAAACTACTAGGATAATTCAAGTTTCCTACTTAAGTAATTAACTGTATGGTGGACTCATATATCAAGTGAAAAGGAAAAAAAAAAAACAGTTTGTTGGGAATAATTATAAAATCAGTTTTGGATATGTTAAACAAGTCATCTAGAGGATATTCAAGCGGAAATGTACAATGGGTAGTCAAATATTTGATTGAAAATTCAGCAAAGATATGTTGTTTGGAGATGTGTATTTGTAAACCATTTGTCAATAAATGACCACTGAAGCCAGAATTATAAAGAATATTACTTTGAAAGAATTAGAATAGAGCAAAGATGGAAAGTCATCACCCAGCTAGGAAGCAGAGCAGAGCCAAGAGTTGAATCAAGGCATGGATCCATATTTGGGGCTCTGAGCCACTGTATGGTCCTGACTCTGATTTTAAACACCTATCCATAATACTTTATTAGAAATTACTCAACCACCATGCTATGTGGGGCCTTTCCTCCATCCCCTTAGAAGGAACAATAATATTCCTTAGGAAATCACTATCCCCTGTAGATACTTTTATTGTAGAACTCAACATGCTTCACTCCATTTTATTTTACAGTAGATACTGCTTTTGGAATAGAAAAGATCATTCTGTAATCAGCTTGTATTCCTGTACATAACAGAATGGTTGTATGTACTAGGTGCAATAAAGCTACCTTTTGTTGATTTCAAAGCACCTAGTACATACAACCATTCTGTTATTCTACATTTGTTGAAAGAAATGTAAATAATAAAAGTGGATCTGCAAGAAATAAGTTGGATTAAGAGTAATACTTTTTTTATAAGCTCGTTCTATTTGAAATGACTTAAAATGTTAACTAGTCTTAAAATATTGTATGCTTATGCTTATTTTAAAGTTAAACCACATACCCAGCCACAAACTTATTATTCACCCCATATTCCCATTTTTCATTGTATGTTGCTAACACTTCCACCATTAAAGCCAAACTACAAAATTCAGAAGAGAGACGACTTTGAAAAGCAGGCATAAGAACAAACAGACTGTCTAATTGGATCTCCTCATCTTTTACAAATAAAATTTTAGAAAACAGCAAAAGAAATAAAATCTAACTTTACTTAAAGTTAATGTTTATAACAGTAATATCATCTCTTAATTTATAATTTGGGGTAAAAATAATTCAGTCTATTTTTTGTTGGTGGTGATACATATTTTATTGTGAAAATTTGCAAAAGACCAATATGCTCACTTATAAAGAAGCATAAAGCATATAATTTTCACTCGTTTTTAGGAATATTATCAAAATCACTATAGATATTAGTTCTTAAATTATCATATACATATGTGTGTGCATATTAAAGTTCTTTAGAAATCAGCTGTGAATTATAGCTGATACTAATGTCTTAAAATTGCCTGATCATTTTTCTCTTCTGGAAGCATAAACCTAACTATATTCCCCCAGGGCACTGACCATATAGATTATAAAACATGAAAATATTAATGTAAATTGGGCTTTACAGTAATGCCAATAACCCCCTGTAAATAAATACCCTCAGTACTAGCAAATCACTCACTGATATGTAACTTGCTTTGTGAGATTTTGTGTCATTACATTAGAGTTGAGTTGCTCCTAAAGAAGATAATTAAATTCAACACAATGTTAACATGCCAAAGTGGAACAGAGTCCTGTAAAAAGGGTACAGGGGACTCAAGACCAGATGGCCAACTAGAAGCAGTCAGAAAGAACATCTCTCATGGAGAGACCGGGAGATTGGGAAGACTGGCACACTCTGAGCAGATCTTCAGAGGGAAGACATTGAGAGTGGATGAAGGGAGGACGCAGAGGCTGGGCTGAGGGGGCAGGAATCTCAGAACCCCCTACAGGGCTTCCAAGCACTAGCGCTCCTTACTAGCCCCCAGTAACTCCTGGGGAAGGGGTGAGTTGAATAGATGGGGAGTGGCCTGCTCTCACCATGAAACTGCAGAATCCTAGCAGCAAGAGACCCCATGTCCCCTGTGGACACTTGAGCTGTCAGGAAGACCTGCTTAGAGAGGTGACAGGGGTTGGCCTCCAGCCTTTGTGGAGCCCACAGGGTATGACATGGAAATGTCTCCAGTACAGCACAGCCAGGGACACCCATCCCCCAAGGCTTGCCATGCTCCTCTAGGAGACATTAGCCTTAGGGTGACTTTCAGACCTGGACACAGCAGGAAAGTCATGTCTGTGGGATGGGCCAGTACAATCTAAATTCCCCACTGTCTATTGACCTCTACTGGGCCCCAGCCTGGCTGTGCCTCATTGCAGTGCAGCCTCAGCCCAACCAGAGTGCTTCCAAGGGACGGTATTCATAGCTCATTCACCAGTAGATGGCACCTGGCTGTCACAGTGTTCCAGCAGAACAGCCCCTGCAGACAAACACCAGTCCACATGCAGCCTCCCTCCACCATGGGTTCCCCCCTTCACCATTTTGCCAGCATGCACTTACCTATGGTGCCCCCCAACACACTGCTTTGCCAATAGGTGGAACTCACCTCCCCTACCTCACCAGTGCACATGTGTGTGCACTGCTGGCATAATAATGTGATCACATTCCCCTGAAACACATATATGCAGGCACCCTGCTGCACCACCATCTCTGGTGCAAAAGATCACTAGCTAGACTACTAACTAGACTAATAAAGAAAAAAAGAGAGAAGACCTAAATAAACTCAATCAACAATGACAAACGGGATGTTACTATCAACCCCACAGAAATACATAAAAACTTCTCAGAGACTACTATGAAAAACTACCTTTATGCACACAAACTAGAAAATCTAGAAGAGATGGATAAACTCCTGGAAACATACCACCTCCTAAGAATGAACCAGAAAGAAATTGAATTTCCCAACAGACAAATAACAAGTTCTGAAGTTGATCAGTAATGAAAAGACTACCAAGCAGAAAAAGCCCAGGACCAGACAGATTCACAGCCAAATTCTACTAGATGTGTAAAGAAGAACTGATACCATTCCTACTGAAACTACTCCAAAAAGTTGAGGAGGAGGGACTCCTCCCTAACTTGTTCCATGAGGCCAGCATCATCCTGACACCAGAACCTAGCAGAGATACAAGAAAACTTCAGATCAATATCCTTGATGAACATAGATGCAAAAATCCTGGACAAAATACTAGCAAATCACATCCAACAGTACATCAAAAAGCTAATCTGCCACCATAAAGTAGGCTTTATCCATAGGATGCAAGGTTGATTCAACATATACAAATCAATAATTTTGATTCATCACATAAACAGAAACTAAAACAAAAACCATATGATCATCTCAACAGATGTAGAAAAGTCTTTTGATAAAGTTCAACATATTTTCATGTTAAAAACTCTCCACAAACTAGGCATTAAAGGAACATACCTCTAAATAATAACTATCTGTGACAAACCCAGAGTCAACATCATGCTGAAAAGGCCAATACTAGAAGCATTCCTTTTGAGAAATAGAACAAGACAAAGATGCCCACTTTCACCACTCTCATTCAACATAGCACTGGAAGTCCTAGCCAGAGCAATCAGGCAAGAGAAAGAAATAAAAGACATCCAAATAAAAAGAGAAGAAGTCAAACCACCTTTCTGTAGATGATATGATTTTATACCTAGAAAATCCCATAGTCTCTGCATAATAGCTCCTAGATATAAAAAATAACTTCAGCAATTTTTCAGGCTACAAAGTCAATGTACAAAAATTAGTAGCATTTCTATACACCGACAACATCCAAGCTGACAGCCAAATCAAGAATGCAATCCAATTCACAATAGCCACAAAAAGAATAAATCTTCTAGGAATACAGCCAATCAAGGAAGTGAAAGAGTTCTACAACAAGAATTGCAAAACATTGTTGAAAGAAATCAGAGATGATACAAATTAATAGAAAAACATTCCATACTCATGGATAAGAAAAATCAGTATCATTGAAAGGTCTATGCTATCCAAAGCAATTTACAGATTCAATGCTGTTCCTATCAAACTACCAATGACATTCTTCACTGAACTAGAAAAAACACTATTTTGAAATTCACATGGAACCAAAAAAGAGCCCAAATAGCCAATGCTATCCTAAGCAAAAAGAACAAAGCGAGGAGTATCACATTACCAGACTTCAACCTATATTCCAAGGCTACGGTAACCAAAATAGCATGCTACTGGTAGAAAATCAGACACACTGACAGATGAATCAATATAGACAGCCCAGAAATAAAGTAGTACCCACACCTACAACCATATGATATTCCACAAAGTTGACAAAAACAAACAATGGGAGAAGGACATTTTTTTTAATAAATGGCACTCGGATAACAGGCTAGCCATATGCAGAAAATTGAAACCAGAACCCTTCCTTACACCGTATACAAAAATCAACTCAAGATGGATCAAAGACCTAAGTGTGAAACCATAAAAACTCTTGAAGAAAACCAAGGAAATACAGATCTGGACAAATGCCCTGGCAAAGATTTCATAATGAAGATGTCAAAAGCAATTTCAAAAAAACAAAAATTGACAAAGGGCACCTAATTAAACTAAAGAGTTTCTGCACTGCAAAAGAAATGGTCAATAGAGCACAAAGACAACCTAATGAATGGGAGAAAATATTTGCAAACTTACACATCCAAAAAAGGTCTAATATCCAGCATCTATAAGGAACTTATACAAATTTACAAGAGAAAAACAACCCCATTAAAAGGTGGGCAAAGGACATGAACAGACACTTTTCAAAAGAAGATATACATGCAGCCAAAAAGCATATGGAAAAATGCTCAACATCACTAAGCATTAGAGAAATGCAGACAAAAACCATAATGTGATACCATCTCACACCTGTCAGAATGGTTATTATTGAGTCAAAAATAACAGATGCTGTCATGGTTGCAGAGAAAAGGGAATGCTTATATATAGCTGGTGAAAATGTAAATTAGTTCAATCACTTTGAAAAGCAATTTAGCACTGGGTGTATACCCAAAGGATTATAAATCATGCTGCTATAAAGACACTTGCACACGTATGTTTATTGCGGCACTATTCACAATAGCAAAGACTTGGAATCAACCCAAATGTCCATCAGTGACAGACTGGATTAAGAAAATGTGGCACATATACACCATGGAATACTATGCAGCCATAAAAAAGGATGAGTATGTGTTCTTTGTAGGGACATGGATGCAGCTGGAAACCATCATTCTCAGCAAACTATCGCAAGAACAGAAACCCAAACACCGCATGTTCTCACTCATAGATGGGAACTGAACAATGAGATCACTTGGACTCGGGAAGGGGAACATCATACACCGGGGCCTATCATGGAGAGGGGGGAGGGGGGAGGAGGGAGGGATTGCATTGGGAGTTATACCTGATATAAATGACGAGTTGATGGGTGCTGACGAGTTGATGGGTGCAGCACGCTAACATGGCACAAATATACATATGTAACAAACCTGCACAATATGCACAGGTACCCTAGAACTTAAAGTATAATATTAAAAAAAAAGAAAAGAAAAGCAATTTAGCAATTTCTCAAAGCACTTAAAACAGAATTACCCTTTACCTCACCAATCCCATTATTGAGTATATACCCCAAGGAATATATCTCATTCTACCATAAAGACAGATGCATGCATATGTTAATTGAAGCCCTATTCACAATAGCAAAGACATGAAATCAACCTAAATAGCCATCAACAGTAGACTGGATAAAGAAAATGTGGTACATATATACCATGGAATATTATACAGCTATAAAAAAGAATGAGATCATGTCTTTCGTGGGAACATGGATGGAGCTAGAGGCTATTATCTTTACAAACTAATGGAGAAGCAGAAACCCAAATGCTACACGTTCTCAATTATGAGTGGAAACTAAATGATGAGAACTTATGAACACAAAGAAGGGAACATGAGACACTGGGGCCTACTTAAGGTTGAAAGGCGAGGACTGAAAAAGTACCTACTGGCTACTATGTTTATTTCTTGGGTTACTAATAGTTCATACATGAATCCTTTTTAAAAAAAAAAAAAAAAAACTGGAAGTAGATAGTGCAAGTTATAGACAGTGCAAGTACCAGTAGTAGATAGTGCAAGACTCATTTTGAAAGGTAGTCTTGGAACCATTTAATCTCTGAATCCTAATAAAAAAATCAAGTAAGAGCAAATGTTATCCCTCTGATTTTATAAAATATGTTTTCTGTGAGCTTTGCTAAATAATTATAGTGACTATGCATAATCATATTCTAAAAATATATATCCAGTACATATACATATAAAATGCCTACAGACTCCCAGTGTAGAAAGTGTGACCTTATTCTCTCAATTTACTGAAATGGCTTCCAATAAAATCAAAATTGGATCAAGTTTGAAGTCTGGGAATCTTTCATGAAAATGATGCAATGCAGATATAGTCAGTTGGGCATGTGCTTTGAGTTGTTTTTCTAGTTGTGGTGATAGATTTGAACTGATTTCTCTGCACTTTCTCATCCACTCTGTTTTGTGACCAAAGACACATATTTTAGGGATAGCTCACTGAAGCTAATGGTAAAGTCTGTGGCCATATAAGAGAGGAATTCAAACTGGTCAAACCTACAGCCTTGGCTTTATTAATACTGTGCTCCAACCAACGGAGCTAACTGATGGCAGACACAGTACTTAGCACTGCACAAATTTTGAGAGACTTCTATAGTGGCCCATCAGATACCAATGAGGCACAAGAAAATCCTCATTGATTTGCACTGAGGCCAAAGAAGGCTGTACATAGTGGCTTGTCTTCTCTTAAACATCTATCAGAATGGCCTGTCACTTCCCACGTTTATGGCTAAGTAAGGCTCAAGTCATCAGGCCCCACTTCTGACATGAGGTTATTATCAGTGGAAGAATGAAATTAATTAAATCATCTTTTAAAGTAGTGGTATGAGGTGATACTGATGTCATGTAAGGTCTGGATTTAAACTACCTTACCGTCCAACAATTATTTCTTGAAAAAAATTAATGCTTTTAGAAATTTACATAAGTTTTTCTGAAGGGGCCAATTCTAAAAATAATCAATTGGGGACCTTCTTAAAAAATGCTTTGTCTTTTTTTTTTTTTTTTAAACACATGTTATACTCATGTGCTTATGGTAAAACAAGTCTGTGTCAGGGACTAAATTATCTGAAGCCAGAGTTTCTCAGCATTGTATATAAATTGCAATCAGCTGGGGAGCTTTAAAGATCGCTGATGCATCTTCCAAGCGGTTTGAGTGTGGTCTGGGCCTGGGGAAATTTCAAGAACTCCCCAGGTGATTCTAATGTTCAATCACAGTGTAGACTGCTGCTTTGAAATTTAGGGGAGGCAGTAACCAACTACACTATTACTCAATATTTTGCATTTGGCAGAGTGCTTTCTGATTTCCTATTATTTTAATTAATTAACACTATATCTATATGTACATCCCACATAAAATTATGTCAGTGGTAGAATCTATTTGGGATTTCTCTAAACATTCTTTTTTTTTTTTTTGAAGAGAGAAAAGGACTGGCATTCACTAAATAAATGCAAACTCCTGTGAAATCTGTTAGGATTTAAATTTCAGAACTAAAAGCTCAAGTTAGATCCAAATATTAGAAGCATAATATTTAAGTATTATATATAGGATAATCCATTGTCAGTGGCTTCCTGCCACTTGTTTCCTAATGCTTTTTTAGAGGGAATAAGTGAACCAAATTTTTCAGCTGAAAACCTGATATTTCATTGCCAGCATTTTCTACTAGGCAGCTTGGTGGTTATGAATTCTCATCATCTTCTGTTTCAGGAAGCTAAGAGTTTACCACACCATTTTTAATAGGTTTGCTAATTTTAATAAAAAAATAATTAAGATGCCGTGATGACACCTTGAAAATGGCATTTTTATGTAACAATTATGTCATGTGCCATATCAAAAATATATTCCTATTACTTATTTATATTTTTTATTTAAAATACAAATAAATCTATTTTATTTATGGCATTTTTATGTAATGATGATGTCAAGCTCCATACCAAAATATATTCCTATTAATTACTTATCTTTTTATTTAAATTCCTAACTATCCATGAGAATTAAATGTTCTTGTTTTTATCTGCTACATGAATACATTGGTGATTGAGAAGATTAAGTCAAAAATCTGGTAATTTTCCTCCCTATTTTAGTGTGCAATACAAAAAAATCTGATAGCTTAATTTTAACATAGAAGCTCTAGTGCATTATATTGCTTTATTCTTTTTAATAGAGAACTCCAATAAAAAATTTATTGACTTAAAAAGTGGTACTTTTTATATCAACTTAAGGAGTTTAAAGGCCTTGAACAATATCTATTTTAATTGTTTGGCCCAGAGCTTGAGTATCCTGTATGATATCATTAAGAACGCATTACCTGTTTAAAATGATAGGGAACTCACTACCTCTTTAAATATCCCATATCGCCTTTAGAATTGCTTGAAAACTCTTCTTTCTATTGAGCCAAATTTATTTCCTAGTATTTTCCATCTATATTTGTACTTGTTATGTCTTTACAGGCCTGCAGACCTAGAATCTTAGTGCTTTCCAAGTGACAGTTTTTCAAATATTTTAAAACAAAACTATGTCCTCTTTAATTATCTTTTGGATTATAACATGGATTGTGTTGGTAATTATACAGCTATTCACAAAATTTATTGGTTTACCATATATTGATATATATATTGATATATATATATTCACCACTCTAGACAGTAACTCCTGAAGTCTCATGCCCCTAACTCCTATGTCTCTTTAGACCACAATTAAATTCCCAAATCTTAAGACAGTGGCTATACTCAAAACATATTGTTAAATAAAATACATGAAGTGAGGTGGATTATGTATTTTTTTCCATATACTTAATCCTCCTTGCTGTGAGAAAGTTGCACATCCCCTTGTTGCCACTTGACTTCAGTGCCTTCTGTGACGGGATTCATCCCTGACCGTTAGTGCAGTGCATGTGCCATTTCTCAGCAGAGGTTTCAGAGGCCTTGCCTGCTTCTATCAGCTCTCTTGCTCTTTCTCCCAGCCACATGTCTGGCATATCCCAGTAGAGGTTGCTCTTGTGTTTGGATCCTGGAATAAAAAGGACCTGCAACCTATCCCAGCCAGGAGCTGCACCAGATCCCAGACTGCTGTTATAATTGAGGTAAGATTTTATATATATGTGTGTGTATACATATGCGCACACACATACACCTATGTATACGTACACATATATAGATGTAAATGTATATGTGTGTATATACAGTGTATAATGCAGCAAAACTAACTAATGAGTTAATTGCTAAAGCATGTCTGCTTAATTACCAAATTACTTGATTCCAATTAAACAGTTATAATGTCTCACTTTTTGACAATAAAGGTATTCATTTTATTTCCTGTCTTCGATTATCTTTCCACAAGTTTTCCAGTCTAACCGATAGTTATTTAGCAATCTATTTTGCAATTGTCTAAGTATCTTGAGAACTTGGCCTCTCTTAAAGGATAGATAATTATCACCAGAACTACGAAAATGGTCATGCTCTCTTACCAATGTTTGTTTTATGTTTTTCAGCATGAAGAAAATTTTAGTCAAGAGAGAAATTAAAGCAATTAAAAAAGAGAGTCAATTTACTTCCTTTTTATTATTCTTTATCATTAGACTATCCAGATATATCCAGGAACCATAAAAGTAGTTGTGTGCTTTGCATCCATAATTCCTGTCCTAGAGATTTACCCTACAACAGTATATACATGAAAAAATGTTTTATGGAGAACGATGCAATTCACACTATGCATAATAAAATGTAAGAAAAATACAATATAGAAATTAATGTAACTCTCTTTATAAGAAAATGGTTAAGAAAATTGTGGAGTTTTAACTTCATACAGACCTATGATGACTACACTGTAACCACTTATTAAACTGCCATGAATGCATCTTAAAATTCCATTAAAATCCACCTATAATGAAATAATCACACTATAATATTGACTTTCTAGCTTTAAGATTGTTGCTTGTCGCATTGTCCAAGCTATTTGTTCCTATAAATGTGTTTTATGAAATCTCTAGGTCTCAAGGGGAGTCCTGGTATCTTACTCATTTGTGCGTCCTCACTTCATGACACAAGAAAACTAAATAAACTAAATGGAAATAGGAGATCCCCGTGGATTTGGAGATGAGTGTCCAGTGCATCTTTGGTATTTTGCACTTGGAGGAAGCCTGCTGCTGTCATGGTAATTGCTTCTGTGGGTTGAGGAGGACTCTCACTGAAGCTCCCATCCTTCCCAGTCCCTTCCCACCCACAGTGAACCCCCTCCCTAACACCTATCTGCGTGGTTAGGAAACGTGCCTTTTCAGTAAATGATATGTGACTTCCATGCACATATCTCATAATGAATATGGATAAGACCTGTGACTGTAATCAATTTTTTAAAAAATCTTATTTATCTGTTGTTTTGCCTGGATTGTGTACTAACTCATTTGAGTCAGACTCTTGATATTTACCATGAAGTCAGCTGGGACCTTACTGAAATCAAATGAGCTCTTGCTTCTCATTGCAGTGTCTGAAATCATCCTGGCTTTGCTCCAACTCTGAGCTCCACGTATGAGACTGAATAGCCATTCCTAGGTCAGATTCTCCTGAACACATTTTAGAGTGAACAAAAGAATTTTACTTGAATCTGGACTGCAGAATATGAAAGAAGTGTTCCTGAAAGCAAGTTATCTTCTTCTTTTCTTGGTTCAATGAATCCTGTGTTTTAACTCATGCCTCTGGTTCTAGAATTTGGTGCTGCTTCTCACAGTGTTGAGCATCTGGACTTTTAGGCCTTTCAGAATGCTGTATACTTTAGGAAGGTCAGCACTTTGTAGCAATTTTCCAAAGAAAACAGTCTTTGTTGCCATAACCTTCTTGTATAACCAAGTTCACAGAGCCTGGAAGCATTTTGTAATTGTACTGAAATGGCAAAACTGCCCTTGGGGACCACCCAAGGGACAGGGATAAATCGGTTGCCTCCATTAAGTGATCTCTAAGGATCAAATTTTAGTAGAAATGTTGGGGAGTAAGTGATCACTTAAAAAAAGAGGTTGCCTAAGGTCTAAGAGTGCAAGTTGGCCTATATTTAATAACTGCAAGGTCATTGCATGAAATCAGTAAGAGGAAGCAGAGAGAAGTGGGTATCTTATTTCTATACTGTGCTCTGTTTGTGAAGTCAGCTGACCTTCAAAATGGAATGATTGCCTTAAAAATATCATATCACCTTGTTAACGAAAAAGGAGATCAAATATTTACTCCAATATCCAGTCATGACACTGTAATTTAAAAGTACTTTGCAATGATTTCTATCCCAGGACGTCACATTCTTTTTCTTAATTAATTTTATTCATTGAAACTGCTCTAAAGGCCAGATATTTTTACGGCTCTTTTGCAGAGAAGTCAGGTTACATGCTGGGAATTCTCAATTACGCACGCTAATAATGGAGGAAATCAGGAATGAAGATTATTCCAAATAGTAGATAATCCCCAAATCCTCTCTGTTGGCCCTCAGAAGGTATGGAATTATTTGTTGTTGTTGCTTCTTTCTTGTTGCTGTTTTTGCCATGAGATACTCAGCAGAGGAGCAACAGAATGGATCACAATGCTAAATTGACCAAATGCTAGTTGGGAAATTGGCTCAGGGATATTCTGAATAGGAAATGAAGAGACAAAGGAAAGAAAGGAAAAAAAGAAAGAAAGAGAGAAAGAGAGAGAGAGAAAGAAAGAAAGAAAGAAAGAAAGAAAGAAAGAAAGAAAGAAAG
>NW_012110563.1:1262437-1274805 GCF_000951045.1 Mandrillus leucophaeus | reverse complement strand
AAAGAAAGAAAGAAAGAAAGAAAGAAAAGAAAGAAAGAAAGAAGGAAAGAAAGAAAAGAAGGAAGGAAGGAAGGAAGGAAGGAGAGAGAGAGAGAGGGGGAGGGAGGGAGAGAGGAAGGGAGGAAAAGAGGGAAGGGAGGAAGGGAGGGAAAAAGAAACAACCTGATATAATGCATGCAATCAATTGAAGGAAAAAAACCCACATATAAATCTTAAGTTTGTGTTGTCAGCAAGGAAAGCACAGATCTTCCCATTCTTTCTTTATGATATCAGTAACCTGGCTATGAATCTATTTTAGGTAAAATAAAAAGACAATTGAATATGAACTTGCATTGCAAATTTGAAATGCTGAATTTTTTTAAAAAATCTCTATTTATAAGTTATATAAAAGTAGGCTGGACACGGTGACTCATGCCTGTAATCCCAGCACTTTGAAAGGCCAAGACTTGCACATCACTTGAGGTCAAGAATTTGAAAACAGCCTGGCCAACATGATGAAACCTCATCTCTACTAAAAATACAAAAATTAGCCAGGTGTGGTGGCAGGCACCTGTAGTCTCAGCTACTTGGGAGGCTGAGGCAGGAGATTCACTTGGACCCTGGAGGTGGAGGTTGCAGTAAGCTAAGATCAGCCCACTGCACTCCAACCTGGGTGACAAAGCAAGACTCTGTCTCAAAAAAAAAAAAAAGAAAAAGAAAAAAGAAAAAAGAAAAGTGATATTTTTGAATCTGATCTAGATTATTACTTAACTTAGGAAATTGTTTTCGCTGATGTTTTTAAGTGGGGCTGGTAGCTAATTAACTGGAAACAGACTGTAAAGTAAGAGAGTTAAGATATACATTATAGATTTAGTTCAAAATATCCCAAACCTTTCCAGGTATTCATATGCCCTGTCATCCCCATAGGAAACATCTTTATTTTGTCTGTGTATGTTCTAAACACAGTTAGTTCATCTCTATATTACTATTCTTAAAATGGATGCATCCACACATGTACAACGTGTCTTCCACAACCAAATCGCTGTTAAGACAGAGATCAAGAGCAAGAACATTCCATTCATTCATCCCTTCATCCATCCACTCATTCATTGACTTCCTCTATACAAAACACTTTGTTAGATAGGAGAAGGCTACTGAATATGGGCACAGCACAGATTCACTCTGACCATGCAATCAACCTGGCATTACAGGATATTTATATAAGATGAAACTAAGCTTTTTGGCAAGGAAAGTTACAATAATAATATAAGTTCTGTACATCAGTACGACGAGTGATTTTTTCTTTTTTTGGTGAATCTTCTATATTCTATCCGTAAACTATACACTTAATTTAACTTTTTAAATTCTCACAACAATCCTATAGAGGAAAGTTTTCTTAGTTCCTTCCTGCTGCTATAACAAAATATCTGAGAGTAAGTATAAAAAACAGACATTTATTTCCTCACAGTTCTGGGGGCTGGAAACTTTAAGATCAAGGCACAGGAAGATTCTTGTCTGTTGAGGACTGCTCTCTGCTTTCGGGATGGAGCCACTTGCTGTGTCCTCACATGGAGGAAGGACAAAAAGGTATTACTGTGTTCCCTTCAAGCTCTTTTATTTGAGCACTAATTCATTCATGATGGTGCAGCCCTTGGGATTTAATCATTTACCAAAAGCCTTTTTTTTTTTTTTTTTTTTTTTTTTGAGCTAGGGTCTCACTCCCTTTCCCAGGTTGGAGTGCAGTGGCATGGTCACAGGTCAATCTCCCGGGCTCAAGTGGTCCTTCCACATCAGTTTCCTTAGCAGCTGAGACTATAGGCATGCACTGCCATGCCTGACTAATTTTTGTATTTTTTGTATTTTTGTATTTTTTGGGTTTCACAGTGTTGGGTTTCACAGGCTGAACTCCTGGGCTCAAGTGACCTGCCTGCCTGGCCTCCGAAAGTGCTGGGATTACAGGCATCAGCCACTGGGCCTAGTGAATTTTTGGAGAGACACATACATTCAAACCATAGAAAAGTATTAACCACATCCTCTAAGTACAGAAAGGGATTGATGCTCAGGGAGGGGCTATTTTCAGACTAAAGTTCTAAACCAGGGCTCCGGAGCTTCAAAAGGGTGTTCCAGCCCCCAGTGAGCAAAAGTAGGGTGGTAAAGGAAGGGACATGGATAGAAATGTAAGAGAAAGAAGTTGCCTTTGTTGGGGAGAAAACTGTATAGTTTTAGTATGAGGCAAAATATTAAGAAAGAGAATTTTCAATCACAGTATCTTGAGGAAAAATAAACAACCAATACTGTATGTACATTAAATTAGACTGGAAGGGTATAGGCTGCCTTATCTTTTTTTCTAGGCTCATAACCTAAAACCTTGCAACTCTGAGCCAAGGTTTCTTCACCCATTGTTCAGGTGACCTCATGGTTGGCTGAATAGTGGTTCACATTGGCTACTCTATATTAAAATGTTTTATAGCTGGCAGAATAAACTTAATGTCTTAAATAATTAGGCAAGTACTTTTATTGAGCATATTCTTATAGCCATACCCAAATTCACTAAGCCAGGCAGCTTTAAATTAGAACAAGCCACAATTGTTTCATAATGTAGCTATACAGCTGGCATTGAGAAGCTTTAGTCCATCAATGACAGTATTAAAATGACTTGTTAAACCCATTGTCCCACATTATATGATGCAGCTGTTGAAGAGTTACAGTTGCATATGCCTATTTTTTATTATATATCTGGGTCAAAAATCCTGTACTTGTCCATAGACAATGGATTGAACCCATTGAATTTAACTTATAAATGAAGACAGAAGAGCTAATCTACTTACTGTTCTTTCAATACTGAAAAAATAGGAGATTTCACTTAAAAATATGAACAAGAGTTGCAAATCACTACATTGCTTTTCTAGGTTTAAAGATTTTAATACCAATTTTGAATCAGATTATTTTCCAAGTTTCAAAAATGTTAAGAACTTTCTTCATGTATTTAACCTTGCTAGTCACCCTCTGCATGATGCAACATCAAAGAAATTCCTTTGGGAAAAACTGGATAATCAGGTTTGTGAGGAAAGAACTTTCATATGCTATCATCATTACTCACCAAACTATAACAGGGTATAATTTTGTAAGCAAGGAAGGATCAAAAAGGATGACAGAAATTCTTTTTAGCCATGTTTTTAAAACTGATCGAAACAACATTAGGTTTTTCATCTCCATGACAAATCAGGTGTCAAGATGAATTTTGTTACTTCCATTGAATAAGCTTCTCAATTAGTCGACAACTGAATGATATGCTCAAGCTGCTATAATTTAACAATATAGAAATAAAGGGCTTTAATCTCTCTGATTTTCCTCAATAGTCCCTCTGTTCATTTCAGCATTAGAGAAAGGAGGAAACTTGTCATGAATCCTTTTGATAACAAAGCATTAACCTTTTTTTATTAGACTGTGAGTTGACCTTATTTATACATGCCTCAGTCTCAGGTAAACCAATGTCTGTTTATTTTTGTTTTTTTGTGTGTGTTTTTTTGTTGTTTTTTTTTTGTTCCTATAATATTTTGATGCTTACAACAAAATGTTACCATCAAATATAAAGACTACCACGGCTGCCAAACTAGTTGGAATAGAATTTGATCCCTGCTGGGTGAAGATGCTTACTGGAAAAGGTGATATCTTTTGTCTTTTCAGACCTGATGGTGACTATCTTACAAAATTTAAAAGCATCTACAAACACATACCCTACCTTGTCTTAACTGCTTATAGTTCACCTGAAAATGTGAGGTATTTTTATTAAATTCTATATATTATTTTTAATAACCTTTTTTTCCTTTTTGTAGTTTTCAAAGAACCTTTAACTGCATTATCTCTTTTAATTGCTACAACAGTTCTATGGGATAGTTAGGTATATGCTTCAAATCAAAATGAAAACAAAAAGAAGAAACAGACCATGAGTGTCTTAGAGACTCTTTCTGAATCTCATATTCAGTAAACACGGCAACATCAGAAACAGAATTTGAGGGTCTGTTAATTTGTCCAGAATATTTACTATCTATACTTTCATTTCTTGAATAACAACAATTTATGTATTTGTTTATTATAAAAACCAACAGCTATAGAAATGGAAAAGGTTGGAATATAGTTTAATTGTATTGATTAATAATATCCTATATTTTAACAGACAACATTTTTAACATTCATGTTATTTTTCAGTGGTCATCACTGGTGATCTATACATAGCACAGAGGATCTAACTTTCATTCATCTTACTATTAGGAGGTCACAAAAATTCGTGCATACTTCTTAGAACTTTGGCAGAAATGAGGAAATAGAATTATAACAAATGCATGCATGCTGCATTCTGGGACATGCATGCATGTCCCAGATCTCAGGGACACTGGGAAAAAGATTCATGAACATAAATAAAATAAACACCATGAAAGCTACTTTGAAAAAGGGTAGGGTGCAACTGGGTGGAGAAAAGAAGATGGTGTTGGAGATAGCAAGGAACTTCTCTGGATGTAAAAGATAATCAGAAGCGATTGGCTTCTTTGCATTTAACAAGGTAAAAAAAAATTATTAAGAGCACTGGGTGATCTCCCTCCCCTTCTCATTTCCCAATTTCTGGGGGAACTTGTCATAAGTTAGTCAAAACTTGAAATGATGCATTTCAGATGTTGAAATGGCATTGTCAGGGTCCAGCTCTATTTGGAGCCTAAGCAGAGCTGTGCTCACAAAGGGCAGACCATTCTAGTGAGCTGTAGCTACTTAAGGCATGGTGACCTGAGATACAATATCATGAGAGGAAAAGGATAAGGACTATACTCTAGGTATCATGAGGACCCCAGAGAACAATAATAAAAATAGTAAAGTGGGATTGATACTGACAGGAGATAGGTAAATACTGGGTAGAAGAGGGTGATTCCTAGACAAAGTCCCCACCCTCAAGCCTGGATACCCAAGGCCCTAAATGAGGACATTCCTGCTTTTGTGCCCCAAAAGTTGCCTTTTGGCCTGTCACACCCCTGTTCTGTACTCTGTACCCATATAAACCCCAGACCCCAGACTTCAGAAACAGACAAGGAAATGAGGAGACAAGGAGATGAGCAGATGAATGGCAGAATAGTACAGCAAAGAAGGAGAGAAGAGAAGGACCATCTGAATGCTGAGACGGGTTCGTCTGGGGATGATTGGAGAGGAGATCAGCCACTGGACAGCCAAACTTCCCACTCTATCCCCTTTTCAGCTCTCCATCCATCCAACTAAAAGCCACCTCCACCACTCAATAAAACCCCTGCATTCATCCTTCAAGTCTGACCTGATTCTTCTGGGACGCTAGACAAAAGCTCCGGATACAGAAAGCTGTCACACTGGCCCCCTGCCCTTGCAAAAAGGCAGAGGGTCCACTGGGCTGGTTAACAATGAAGTCATCTGAGGATGGCAAGGCTAAAACAGCACACTGTAACACATGCCCATTTGGGCTTTGGGAGTTGCAGGATCCCACTGCTGGATGCCACTGCTGGATGCCACTGTGGGGTTGGCGTGCAGGGGTGCTCACTCTGGCTTCTGCACCTGTCTGTCTGCATGCTCCCCCTCCTGTAAGGGGTTTGACCAGCAGTGGCAACTGAACAGACAAGTGACACCCCTGTTGCACATTTTGCAAGGGGGTCAGGAAGCTCTCCCATTTCAGGACATTGGGAGACAAGGAGTGCCAAGATATGTTATCAAAGTAACAGCTACTTAAAAGCAATACCTGTAACACTCAAGATACAGAAAAAGAGAAATTTCTGGGGAGCTTAGAAACCAAATGATTATCATAAAATACAGCTTTTTTTCAGTGTCTGATTTACTAAAAACTAAAATGCTAAAAATTGTTATCATGTGTTTTCTTTTGAGATTGAAATGCCATACAATATTCTAGGATTTTGTGTCTGATTAACTCACTTAGAGTTATTCTTATGTATAGTTAACTCACTTAGAAATTCACATACAGTGTTTAAGCACATGAAATGAAGACAGGTAGATGAGTTTGCTTCTGCTCTAACATTTATTAACTGATTAAAGATGGGTAAATTTTAAATTTTTTTTTACCTCATTCTTCTCGTCTGTTAATCATATCATAATACCTTCTTTGTAGGACTCTTACCAAGATTCTGTTACATGATAAATGTAACTTTTAATACAATATTCAATGCTAGACTGAGCTTAGTATATAATGGCATTAAAGATAATGCAAATTAAAAAGTAAAAATATTAATGTCACAAAATAATTAAACTTTTAGCAGCATTGTACCCAAGTGACAATATTTTTAATCTTGAAATGATTTCTTCTCTTGACTTTTGTAACATGTGGGTCTCTATTTCCTTTTCCCCTACTGTTACCAGTGTAGGGTGTCCAGGTTCTTGGCATCTTGAACAAAGAATTGGACAAAATACACAAACAAAGCAAGGAAAAATGAAGCAACAAAAGTGGAGATTTATTGAAAATGAAAATACACTCCACAGAGTGGGAGTGGGCCATAGCATAGGGCCTCAAAAGCTCCATTAAAGAATGTCCTGGGGTTTAAATATACCCTCTAGAGGTTTCTATTGGTTATGTGGTGTTTGCCCTATGTAAATGAAGAGGATGAAGTAAAGTTACAAAGTCATTTACTCGTGTATGTAAATTGAGAGGGTATTTCCTGTCATAGCTGTAGTATTTCCATTTGATTTAGTTCTAGGAAGTCAGCATGACTCAGTCTTATGTTCCCTGCCTCCAGACCCTTTTCTCCTGCCTCACAAACAGTAGCCAAATTGATCTTTTAAAAATGCAAAAATAGATCATGCTGTTCCTGTCTTCCCATTGCACTCATAATATATCTAAACCCCTTAAAATGGCCTACACTTTGTGTACTGACATCCTTTCTCACCTTTTCTTTTACTTGCTCAGGATAGGTTTCTTCCCATTCCTCAAGCCCATTAAGTATGTTCTTGTTTGAGAATATTTGCTACGACCATTTCCTCTGCCTGGAATGCTCTTCCAGCAGGCAATTCAAGGTTGGTTAATTTCTGCCATATCAATTGTAGCTTAATACAGAGCTTCTCAACCTCTACACTATTAACATCTTGTGTTGAACAATTCTTTGTTGGCAAAGGTGGGGGTGGTGGTGAATCTTGTTCAGACTGTTCAGCAGCATCCCTGGACTCCACCCACTAGATGACAGGAGCACCCTTCCCTACCACACCCTCCCAAATTGTACCAAGGAAAATGTTTCCAGACATTACCAGATGTGCCCTAGAAGGCACAATCACTTCTCTCCTTCCATTGCCCACTGGCATATACACCCCATTGAGAATCACTGACTTCCTGTCACTTTTCACAGGGTATTTTGTCATTTCTCCGTCAAAGGTAACGAACAAGTCACTGTGTGTCACAAAGTACTTAGATTACCTAATATTTTCTTAACGATTTATCAAACTATTGTTTATATCTCTCAATATAGTATAAGTGTTCTGAGAGCAGGAATTATGATTGACTTAAATATAGTAAGGATGTGATAAATATATACATGTATACAAAATTCATATTAATTGAACAAATGGATTGATGGAGAAATTAGTGCAGTGCCTGAACTTCAGCTTACTTTTGTAAACCCTGCCCCTAAACATAATTTAATGTTAGTCATTTACAGAGCAAATATGGTATGACACCTGTTCTGCCAATATTGATGGAGCCATTCCTGTGTCAGGAATTTTTGTAGTCACATGATAATACAATAATCAATAGGACAGAAAAGGTTTTCATTGGTTCGCAGGAATTTTAAGGTTGTAGGGTAGAAAGACAAAAAGAATGCTTTTTATTAAAGTGTACTAGTTGCAGGTATCATGTGGGAGGAACAGACATTGTCTGTTCATTTTATATTCCTTCTACATCCCAGTCTTCCAAACCTGGAATATTTCTAGCACTTTTCCATATTCAGTCCCAAAGAATTGGAATTGCCTTTACAAATCTATTTGAAACAGCATTATTTGTGATTATTGGTAGGTAATGAAGTACCCTCGTTTTTCTAAGAGATAGTTTATTTTTCTCTTTCTTCTTTTCTCTTTCCTCCTTTTTCCCACTTCCTACTTAATCCTTCAGAAATGCAAATATAGCCTTTTACCTCCTCTTCACCAGACCCTCCCTACAGGGAAAGTTCATCTAACTATGTGCATCTAGCTATCTGCTCCAGAAAGGAACTCTCACCCACAAGGAGGTTGCCTTGAGAGATAACAGTCAATTTACAACCCAAAGTATGCCTGCCTGTGAAGAAGGCAGCAGTCACCAGCTTGACCACCCAGTTGATAAGGCACCTAACTAACACACAGACTCACCACCAGCTTACTTCCCTCCAGTCTGTGTGCTCACCTTCTGCTTCAAAAGCAAAGCAGTACCCTTAAAGTACAAACCTTTACTTCTTCCTTTAAGCTAGCTTTGGAATAAAGAGTTACCTTCTTTACACCAGACCTCATTTTTGATAACTGGGCTCTGCAAGTAGCAAGCAACTGAAGCAATGTTTCAGTTACAGATATATATGTATGTACATATATGCATCAATAAATGGAAATGATTAGAATAACTCCTGTAATATACCTACATAATATAAATATGTAATTTCGTTACATATGTGCCTTATGTAATAGAATCATATTCTAAATACTGTTTTATAATTTGCTTTGGTAGCATGACAATATATGTCACAGAGTTTCTGTATTACTTTACATAAATGTACATTGCTTTTTTAAACTTTTTAATATAATTTGATATTATGGATGTGAATGCATATTTAGTTTTTGCATAATTTAATTTTTACTATTTTTATTATTACAAGGTTGCAGACCATATATTCAGCTGTGCCATGTGCTACTGTATAACAAAAGTAGCCACAGAAAATATAGAAACAAATGAGAGTAACTGTGTTCCAACAAAACTTTATTTACAAAAATGTGCGGCTGGTCCCTAGGCTGTCGTTTGCCAACCTCGGTGATAGACATAAAAGTACATATGAATATAATAGCAGTAACCTGGAGAATATCTTCTGAAAGATGATAAATAAGAAAAGCCCAGGTAAAAGTATATCTACTCTGTGATTATACTTATGAACAAATTGGAGATGTAAAGAACGAGTAAGGAACTGTAAAAAATATAAACCTTTTCAGGGAAAAGATTGTTGATTTATGGATTGTTTGATTTTAATTTTAAGTATTTACTTAGTCTCTGTGCCCAACAATGCTGTTCAATAAAAACAAATATTTGGTTCTGTAATATCTTCCTCTCAATCTCCTTAATCTTACTTCATTTGGCATATTCAGTACTCTTTCCAAAATGTGTTATACAACTTATAATGAAATTGTTTTTCATTCTTTACTTTTTATGTATGTTGAGTAGTTTCTTTGGAAACATACTCTTATATAATTTAAGAAATAATATTTGCTTATCTATTTCTAGGTGGTCACAGAGGAGTGTTTGTGAATGCAAAGTGTCTTCCACCTGTTTACAGTAGAGATACTAAGGAGTAATTTCAGAATGGGAAAGCTTATTGTTTATAACAAACATCCTCTTCTCACCCTTAAGATGTGAGGTCAAGATCAGGTATAAATTATACCCCTGGTTCATTCTAAGTAACTTTTCAGAGTCCAAGTTCAGTTGGCATTGTTCTGGGCGAATTGGGTCACAGCTGCTTGCTCCCCACATCTTTTACCCATTTCCAACATAAACAGGACACTCACTGAGAAAAGGCACTTCCAGACTTCAACCTAAGAAACATAAATTACATCAAGTTACAGAGAAATCAGAAAACATTATCTTGTTATTGAGAACTGCTTGATCTTAAACCAAAGCAACAGAGATGTAGAGTCAAAGAGAAACAAGCAAGCATGTGGGATGCTCAGTGGCCACCTCAGGCACATTCTCATTGGGTCTTTCAAAAAATGGTCATCCTAATTGGCTAACCTAGAACAGTTTGCCCAGACTACAGGTGCTGCAAAAAATGTAGTTCCACTGGAAGGCACCATTGTAGTATTTGAAATAATTTTTAAATGGCTATATGGACCATGCTCTATCATCTTCCTTCAGTCTGTCATCCCCATTATCTCCTCAAAATACAATTTTAATTACAAAAATCAGAAGAAATGGATACCATACGCACACCTTAATCCCTAACGTATTTTTTGCCTCTGGTTCTGTAAAAATCTGTGTTACCAAAGATAAATAACAACAGAAAATACATTTTATAAATGCTAATTTTTGAGGGGAATATGAAAATGTGCATTAACTTGAAGAAAACATATAATAACTTGAAGAAAACAACACTAAATTATTAGAATTTAAATTATGACAGAATATTTTGAAAAAAGACTTTGTTACTATAAAAGTTTCAAAGATGTTCAGTTTAAATATAATTTCGTTATGTAATAAAGATCTTTAAGGCTTTTGATGGGGTGACTAATTTTCCAAAACATACCATATAAATGACTGTTTCTAGATGAATAAAATATCTTCAATTAAAAAATTATTTGCGAGGGGCAGAGCAAGATGGCCAAATAGGAACAGCTCCAGTCTCCAACTTCCAGCACAAGCGACACAAAAGACAGGTGATTTCTACATTTTCAACTGAGGTACTGGGTTCATCTCACTAGGGAGTGCGGGACAATCAGTGCCGGTCAGCTGCTGCAGCCCGACCAGCGAGAGCTGAAGCAGGGCAAGGCATCGCCTCACCTGGGAAGCGCAAGGGGGAAAGGAATCCCTTTTCCTAGCCAGGGGAACTGAGACACACAACACCTGAAAAATTGGGAAACTCCGACCCCAATACTGCGCTTTACCAAGGATCTTAGCAAACGGGCACACCAACAGATTATATCCCACACCTGGCCCGGAGGGTCCCACGCCCATGGAGCCTCCCTCATTGCTAGCATAGCAGTCTGCGATCTACTGGCAAGGCACCAGCCAGGCTGGGGGAGGGGCGCCCACCATTGCTGAGGCTTAAGTGGGTAAACAAAGCCGCTGGGAAGCTCCAACTGGATGGAGCTCACAGCAGCTCAAGGAGTCCTGCCTGTCTCTAGGGGCAGGGCATAGCTAAACAACAACAACAACAACAACAACAACAAAAAGCAGCTGAAACCTCTGCAGACGCAAAGGATGCTGTCTGACAGCTTTGAAGACAGCAGCGGATCGCCCAACACAGACGTTGAGATCTGAGAACGGACAGACTGCCTGCTCAAGTGGGTCCCTGACTCCTGAGTAGCCTAACTGGGAGACATCCTCCACTAGGGGCAGACCGACACCCCACACCTCACATGGTGGAGTACACCCCTGAGAGGAAGCTTCCAAAGCAAGAATCAGACAGGTACACTCTCTGTTCAGCAATATTCTATCTTCTGCAGCCTCTGCTGCTGATACCCAGGCAAACAGGGTCTGGAGTGGACCTCAAGCAATCTCCAACAGACCTACAGCTGAGGGTCCTGACTGTTAGAAGAAAAACTAACAAACAGGAAGGACACTCACACCAAAACCCCATCAGTACGTCACCATCATCAAAGACCAGAGGCAGATAAAACCACAGAGATGGGGAAAAAGCAGGGCAGAAAAGCTGGAAATTCAAAAAATAAGAGCGCATCTCCCCCTGCAAAGGAACGCAGCTCATAGCCAGCAACGGATCAAAGTTGGATGGAGAATGACTTTGACGAGATGAGAGAAGAAGCCTCCAGCCCATCAAACTTCTCAGAGCTAAAGGAGGAATTACATACCCAGCGCAAAGAAACTAAAAATCTTGAAAAAAGAGTGGAAGAATTGATAACTAGAATAATTAATGCAGAGAAGGCCATAAACGAACTGACAGAGATGAAAATCATGACACGAGAAATAAGTGACAAATGCACAACCTTCAGTAACCAACTCGATCAACTGGAAGAACGAATATCAGCAATTGAGGATCAAATGAATGAAATGAAGCCAGAAGAGAAATCTAAAGAAAAAAGAGGAAAAAGAAATGAACAAAGCCTGCAAGAAGTATGAGATTATGTAAAAAAGACCAAATCTACGTCTGATTGGGGTGCCTGAAAGTGAGGGGGAAAATGGAACCAAGTTGGAAAACACTCTTCAGGATATCGTCTAGGAGAACTCCCCCAACCTAGTAGGGCAGGCCAACATTCAAATCCAGCAAATACAGAGAACACCACAAAGATACTCCTCGAGAAGAGCTACTCCAAGACACATAATTGTCAGATTCACCAAAGTTGAAATGAAGGAAAAAATCTTAAGGGCAGCCAGAGGGAAAGGTCGGGTTACCCACAAAGGAAAGCCCATCAGACTAAGGGCAGATCTCTCAGCAGAAACTCTCCAAGCCAGAGGAGAGTGGGGGCCAATATTCAACATT
>NW_012110563.1:1259429-1260027 GCF_000951045.1 Mandrillus leucophaeus | reverse complement strand
TTGACCACATAATTGGAAGTAAAGCACTCCTCAGCAAATGTACAAGAACAGAAATTATAACAAACTGTCTCTCAGACCACAGTGCAATCAAAGTAAAACTCAGGACTAAGAAACTCAATCAAAACTGCTCAACTATATGGAAACTGAATAACCTGCTCCTGAATGACTACTGGGTACATAACGAAATGAAGACAGAAATAAAGATATTCTTTGTAACCAATGAGGACAAAGATACAACATACCAGAATCTCTGAGACAGATTTAAAGCAGTGTGTAGAGGGAAATTTATAGCACTAAATGCCCACAAAAGAAAGCTGGAAAGATCTAAAATTGACACTCTAACATCGCAATTAAAAGAACTAGAGAAGGAAGAGCAAACACATTCAAAAGCTTGCAGAAGGCAAGAAATAACTAAGATCAGAGTAGAACTGAAGGAGATAGAAACACAAAAAACCCTCCAAAAAATCAATGAATCCAAGGGTTGGTTTTTTGAAATGATCAGCAAATTGATAGACCGCTAGCAAGACTAATAAAGAAGAAAAGAGAGAAGAATCAAATAGACGCAATAAAAAATGATAAAGGGGATATCACCACTGAC
>NW_012110563.1:1259063-1259379 GCF_000951045.1 Mandrillus leucophaeus | reverse complement strand
CTAACTCATTTTATGAGGCCAACATCATCCTGGTACCAAAGCCTGGCAGAGACACAACAAAAAAAGAGAATTTTAGACCAATATCCCTGATGAACGTTGATGCAAAATTCCTCAATAAAGTACTGGCAAACCGAATTCAGCAGCACATCAAAAAGCTTATCCACCATGATCAAGTGGCCTTCATCCCTGGGATGCAAGGCTGGTTCAACATACGCAAATCGATAAACGTAATCCAGCATAGAAACAGAACCAAAGACAAAAACCACATGATTATCTCAATAGATGCAGAAAAGGCCTTTGACAAAATTCAACAGCC
>NW_012110563.1:1258669-1259013 GCF_000951045.1 Mandrillus leucophaeus | reverse complement strand
ACACCTCTACGCAAATAAACTAGAAAATCTAGAAGAAATGGATAATTTCCTGGACACTTACACTCTCCCAAGACTAAACCAGGAAGAAGCTGGATTCCTGAATAGACCAATATCAGGCTCTGAAATTGAGGCAATAATTAATAGCCTACCAACCAAAAAAAGTCCAGGACCAGGTGGATTCACAGCCGAATTCCACTAGAGGTACAAGAAGGAGCTGGTGCCATTCCTTCTGAAACTATTCCAATAAACAGAAAAAGAGGGAATCCTCCCTAACTCATTTTATGAGGCCAACATCATCCTGGTACCAAAGCCTGGCAGAGACACAACAAAAAAAGAGAATTTTA
>NW_012110563.1:1258252-1258619 GCF_000951045.1 Mandrillus leucophaeus | reverse complement strand
ACAAACCCACAGCCAATATCATACTGAATGGGCAAAAACTGGAAAAATTCCCTTTGAAAACTGGCATAAGACAGGGATGCCCTCTCTCACCACTCTTATTCAACATAGTTTTGGAAGTTCTGGCTAGGGCAATCAGGCAAGAGAAAGAAATAAAGGGTGTTCAGTTAGGAAAAGAAGAAGTCAAATTGTCCCTCGTTGCAGATGACATGATTGTATATTTAGAAAACTCCATTGTCTCAGCCCAAAATCTCCTAAAGCTGATAAGCAACTTCAGCAAAGTCTCAAGATACAAAATCAATATGCAAAAATCACAAGCATTCTCATACACCAGTAACAGACAAACAGAGAGCCAAATCATGAATGAACT
>NW_012110563.1:1234789-1252839 GCF_000951045.1 Mandrillus leucophaeus | reverse complement strand
AAAAAGGATGAGTTTGTGTCCTTTGTAGGGACATGGATGCAGCTGGAAACCATCATTCTCAGCAAACTATCGCAAGAACAGAAAACCAAACACCGCATGGTCTCACTCGTAGGTGGGAACTGAACAATGAGATCACTTGGACTCGGGAAGGGGAACATCACACACCGAGGCCTATCATGGGGAGGGGGGAGGGGAAGAGATTGCACTGGGAGTTATACCTGATGTAAATAACGAGTTGATGGGTGCTGATGAGTTGATGGGTGCAGCACACCAACATGGCACAAGTATACATATGTAAGAAACCTGCACGTTATGCACATGTACCCTAGAACTTAAAGTATAATAATAATAATAATAAAGATTATTTGCCATAATCTCTTGTCAATAATACTATGCTTTATTCAAGATTAAAAAACTTAATCACAAACCATGTCTGGGTTAAGAATAGGTTCTCCATCAGCTGGACTCCAAAAGATATTTTATAATTCATAATTATAATTTATATCATAGTTACGATATGATGATTGCTATCATCATTATTGCACCTTTAATGACTCTTCATTATGTCTACATGCATCTTAAGAATAAGTTAAATTAACATAGTCTTAGGATACTTAGGTTTAGTTCTGCACACCCCTCTGCATCCTATGATATAATTTTAACATAGTAACCTCAATTGCTACATATGTGGACTAAGTATTACTCTTCAAACTCTTTTATGATGACTTTCTGAAAGTATCAGTACTAGGGCTAAAAGAAGTGGTAACCCACAGGTACCTGTAAGTATCTATCCATAACTGGACTTTATGTAATAATGTTAAAACGTAAGAAAATAGGAAAAAGTAAGAAAGGATAAGAAGGGGTAGAGTCAAGAAAAAGTATCAGAACTATGTTAAATGTGTAAGCCATAAAGTTAGAATAGAATTGAAATTTAAGTGGACAGGAAAATCTGTGAAGTTTTCTGGGAAGCAGAATCCCAAATCTAGAAAGCAAATGAAATAAGGAGATCAAATGCATGAAAATAAGGCAAAAGCATTCCATTTAGGATGGAATAAATAAAGCTGAAAAAATTATCTTTTCTATATAAATAGTCAGTCTAAAGACATGAAAAGAAGAAACAAGTTGTGTTTTACAAGTGAAGCAAAATAAAATTAAGAGCATAAACTTTTATATCTAAGTTGTTTGATCCATTAAATAGCCATGTAATAAAACACAACCTCTACATCTACCTCATATAATACACACACAAAATTTTGAAATCAATCCCAGGCCTCAATGTAAAAAAAAAAAAAATGTTGATTCTGTAAAACCCAGAAGAAAGCATAGAATACAATCTTTATAATCTTTGGTTAGGCAGAGACTACATACACAGGATCATATAAAACCAATTCCCTTATTCCCCAAAAAGGAAAAAAAGTGATAAATTTCTATCACCAAAATTAAAACGTGTACTCTTCAAGTACACCAATAAGAAAATGGAATGGCAATCAACAGACTGGGAGAAATTGTCATATATATATTTCCAAAAATGTTTATACCCAGAATATGAGGAGAGCCCTTACAGTTCAATAAGATGTCAAGCAATCCAAACACCATCTCACCATCTTCCAATAAAAGAGTTCCTTGGCATAGTGGTTGTACCAGGGCTGCTGCCAGAAAAATTCGAGATGACCTTGAAATATTTTCTTCTGTCAGAAAGTAAGAAAATGCTCAAATAATGAAAGAGATGTGACAGATTGAAGGAGTTTCCTCTGGTCATATCTAGGACAATGTGGATAACAAAATAAAAAATGAGATTATCAGATTACAGCCCATCATATAAAATAGAAATCCCTGACTACGCACTGATATAAATAATTGGGTAAATATATAAATGAGGGAAAAGGAAGGATCTTTCTTACAGCAAAATGCCAATTTCTAGTATGTAGAAGTTATGATGGAAATGGATATTTATTCTTGGGCAACCATCACCGAGTCAGTTAATAGAAGCAGTGACAAACAGTCCATGGATGCTATGGATGTAGATTGAATGCTAAAACTGTAGGATGAAGGTTTGATGAAGAACAGGATGTTAGCAAAATGTCTTAATGTCTTCCCACAAAATAGCAATCCAAAACACGGGAAAGAAAATGATGACTTTACATTGCAGAGATCCATCAGGTATCAACTTGACTAGGTGATCAAGGTTACCGTCACTACTAGGGGGATATGTTGGAATGTTCTGAGATACGATGCTTCACAAAAAGCAGCATCTTTTCTGTGGTATTTCTTTTTTAAAAATTTTTTTATCATTTCCGTAGGATATTGGGGAACAGGTGGTGTTTGGTTACATGAGTAAGTTCTTTAGTGGTGATTTGTAAGATTTTGGTGCACCTATCACCCAAGCAATATACACGGCACCCAATATGTAGTCTTTCATCTCTCACCCCCTTCCCATCCTTTCCCCTTGAGTCTCCAAAATCAATTGTGTCATTCTTATACCTTTGCATCTTCATAGCATAGCTCCCACTTATGAGTGAGAACATAAAATGTTTGGTTTTCCATTCCTGAGTTACCTCACTTAGAATAATAGTCTCCAATCTCATCCAGGACTCTGTGAATGCCATTAATTCATTCCTTTTTATGGCTGAGTAGTATTCCATTGTATATATAAACGTCACAGTTTCTTTCTTACTCATTGATTGATGGGCATTTGGGTTTGTTTCACATTTTTGCAATTGCAAATTGTGCTGCTATAAATATGTGTGTGAAAGTATCTTTTTTGTATAATGACTTACTTTCCTCTGGGTAGATACTCAGTAGTGGGATCGCTGGATCAAATGGTGGTTCTACTTTTAGTTCTTTAAGTAATCTCCACACTGTTTTCCATAGTGGTTGTACTAGTTTACATTCCCACCAGCAGTGTAGAAGTGTTCCCTGTTCACCGAATCCATGCCAACATCTACGATTTATTTATTTATTTTTATTATGGCCATTCTTGAAAGAGTAAGGTGGTATTGCATTGCGGTTTTGATTTTCATTTCCCTGGTCATTCGTGATGTTCAGCATTTTTTCATAGGTTTGTTGGCCATTTGTATATCTTCTTTTGAGAATTGTCTATTCATATCCTTAGCTCGCATTTGATGAAATTGGTTTCTTTTTCTAGTTTATTTGAGTTCATTGTAGATTAGTCCTGTCAGATGTATAGATTGTGAAGATTTATATTGAAAGTGTACAGCCTGAGTTTGGTCATGAGGAAATATTAGAGAGACTCTGGTTAGTGTTAACCTAAAAATTGAAATGCCTGAATACTTAGGATTGTTAAGGAAATAAGAAACCAAAAAACATTGAAAAACAGAGAGCAACTGCACTAGTGCTGAGAATTGAATGAATATATCAGAGTTCTTGTAGTGCCAAGGGATGCTAAACTTTTGGCCTAGGCAGAGTGGAGATATTCCACAGAGTTTATTGGACATTCAGTTTAGACCTCAGAAAGGGCATACTGTAGGAGTAAGAACCAAACTCTAACATAAGAATTTCACCCTTTGACAGTGGACAAAATTGAAACAGACCTAACAGAGTAAATAATAAAATCAACCAGGTGAAAGAAAATTCAGTACCCTTTACAGGAGTACAACATAATGCAAACTTTCTACAATTTAATATCCACAAAGTTTACCATACATTCAAACATTACTAGGCATTTGAAGAAGCATGGACATGTGATCTAATATCAAGAAAAAAAAACAATCAATATAAACAAATCTTGAAATAATCCAGATATTGAAATTAATAGCTATTATGAATATGTACATGGACTAAATGTAAAGGAAATATAGCAAGTGAACATATGAGGATCTCAGCAGAGAATAATGCAAACGGCATAAAAGAACCAAAGGGAAATTCTAGAGCTAAAAAGTACAATTTATGAAATGAAAATTTTACTACATAGACTTAGCAACAAATTGGAAAGGATAGAAAGATCAATAAGCTTGTAGATGAATCAACAAACATCTTCCAAACTGAAGAAAAGATGAAAAAAATTGAAAATAATGACAAATTTTTAATTACCTCTGGCAAATTATCAAGGTAATGGGGAAAGGTGAATTGGGCAGACAAAAATATTTCAAACACAATGGTCAAATTTTACAAATTCAGTAGAATATATCAACAGGTCCAATAAAATCAGAAAAAAACCCTGCAAATTAATACAAATTAAAAAAAAACACAAAGTCACAACACAGTCACACTGCTGAAACCAAAGATAAAAAGAAAAACCTTAAAAGCAACTAGAGAAAACATATATTTCACACAGAGGAACAATAATAATGAAATAGTGGTTGACTTCTTATCAGTAATATTTAAGGTCATAAAACAATGACATCTTTAAAATGATGAAAGAATAACTGCCAATTCAGAATTCTATATTACATTTAAAATCTTTCAAAATTAAGAAAGAAGTACAGAATATTTCAGATTTTTTCCTTTTCAGAAATTTAATTTGCACTTATAAACCTTCCCATGAAAAAGGTTCCAAACTTAAATGTTTCTTTGGTGAATTTTATCAAACACATATGGAAGAAATAACATTAATCCTATACTAATTCTTTCAGGAAACAGAGAAGTAAGGAAAACATACCAACTCATTTTATGGGTTCAAAATAACCCTGGTATCAAATCCTAAAATTTCAAGGAACAAAATCCTACTGACTGATACTCCTAATAAATATTAGTGTTAAAAATGTTTAACAAAATATTAGCTAACCAAAGCCTAAATATATGTAAGTATATATAAATATCTCATGATCAAATAAAGTTTATCCCAGGAATGGAAGATTGGTTGAACATTCAAATTAAATTACGTTCTATTTAATATAATTCATTATATTAACAGAATAAAGGAGAAAGCCATAGAAGCACCTCAATAAGTGTAGAAAAACACACTTAACAAAATTTAACTAACTTTCATGAAAAAACTCAGCAAAATAAGAAAATAGGAATATAAGAAAAATTTCTTAATTTAATGGCACTTATGTAAAGCCTACAATTAATTTAATGGTACTTATGTAAAGCCTGCAATTATCATCATTGAAAGTATCATCATTGAATACTTTCATTGAATACATCATTGAATACATTGAATATTCAATGAACATTGACTACTTTCCCTTAAGATAGAAAAAAAACCCCAGGACACCCGAGTATCACCTTTTCTACATGACCATCTCCATTTTTCTCAGTTCTAGCCAGTTCAATAAAGCAAGAAATAGACATGAAAGGCATGCAGATTAGGAAAGAAGAAATAAACTGTCTTTATTCACAGACAACATGATTGTTTGTATAGATAATTTCAAATAATCTACATAAAACTCATGGAACTAATAAGTGAGTTTAACAATGACACAGTGTATGAGGTAAATACAGAGAAAAAATCACATTTATATACCACTCCACAAAACAAAAAGTAACATCAAAATATTTCTATATTAGCATAAAAATATACATAAGGCATATGGGATTTCTAATTAAAAATTATAAATATTGTTAAGAGAGAAATAAAACCTAAACAAGTGGAGAGATATACCATGTTTGTTGATTGGAAAGATCAATATTATTAAGAGATCAATTGCCTCCACATGGATCTGCTGCAATTCTAACCAATATCCCAGCTGGCTTAAAATAAATAAATAAATAAGAAAACTGGCCTTAAGTATATATGAGAATGCACTGTACTTAAATACCAAAACAATGTTAAAAATGAAGAATAGTTTTACCTTTAAAATGTATTTTCCTGTACCAAGCTGTTGCCTCAAAGTAACTAAGCGCATGACTTTTTTAAAGGACAAGTACGAAGATGTGTGAAAGTAGTGTGTGCTAACGAAGACATGTACATCACTGGTCTAGGAAGAGTCTGAAATTAGTGAAATTATTAGATAGCTCAAAAATCAAGGAGACTATAAAGCCTGAGCAATTAATGTGCAAACAGAGCAGCATCAGATGGTGACGCTAACATCTTACACAGTGAGATGTGGCAAATGAACAATTAACCACTGATATTGCCAGGATTTCTACAATCTACACATAATTTTCAATGAGAGTATTTTGGGATAATTAAATCTATTACTACAACTGTAATATAGTGCATACCAGGAAAGCATGCAGCGAACAGTTCAGTGTTGTATGTGTTAGCAGGTGTAACATGTGCAAACAAAGTAGGAGGTTTATAAGACACATACTCGAAAATCGTCTGTACATTCTCACATTTTAACATCTATACAAATCATCTGGAAATCTCATTAAAATGCAAGTTTTGATTTAGGAATATTGGCAATGCCTGAGACTCTGCATCTTCACACATTTCCAGGTGATACTCGTGCTGATTTGAAGAGCAAACTTAGAATAGCAAGGGTCGATATTAAATAGCTGAATTAAGCACAAAGTTACCTTATTCAAAGACTTTCTGAAACAAATAAAAAGATAAACACTTTAAATAATGTTCCTTGATATGGAATAATATATGTCTATGCCCTATATATCCTAAATATACATTGTCTTGTTTCATATTTCCATACCTAATTTGTAGGTAAATACTAATAATTTATATTGAAGTAATTTTTAGTCATCCAAATGCAAGAACGCCAAGTAATTCAGTTTATTAAAGCAGAAACCACCATTGCTTACTTTGTTATATGCATTGTTCATCTCATCTTGATTTAGTATAATGCATATATCTATTCTAAATATTATATCATTATTGGACATTTGAAGATTACATAACGAGGTAAAGATTTCATGTGCAAAACAGTGAGAATGAAACAGTATATTGTGGTCAGGGAAATATAAAGAGTTTGACATGTTGAAATACTTTACCTGAGAAAACAGCATGTGAAAAGAGGATGGAGAACAAGGCATGGGCCAGGTCAGCAATTACCGTTAGCATGTCCAGTGGGGTTTGGGCTTTATAACATAGGTAGGGTGACACTGAAGGAAGAAACAAACTCAGATTAGTTATTTCTGAAAGAGGACTCCACATAAAAGGAGGAGAAAAGATTAAAAGGGAAATATACTGTAAGTAAGTATATCAGTTTGGGGATTTATTTTTAGTGAAAGTATGAAAGAAGTGTGTGAATGGAGGTGGTTCCCACTGAGGGAGAAAAATATTTAGGAGCACACTTATTGTGATTTTGTGAACGAATGGGGTAAGAGAAGTAATAGAAGTAGATTCATATTTGAAAGATCAGATGTGTAGTGTTTCCATTATCAAAATTAGATTATTTTAGACATGTTGATATAGAAATGCCAGTCAAATGTAGGATGCTTTTTATTGACTATGGAAAGAATACAGCACAGAAAAAGCAACTACTTCTATCTTACAGCCCAACCGACCATTGCTCAAAGAAGTTATAAGCTAAAAGTGCTATTCTGCTGCATCCAGGTTTAGTGAAAAATAGATACGTGTAGATTTTTTGTTTGTTTTGTATGGAATTTCTGTCGACCTTTTTAAAAAAATTATCTTCCAGGGAATAAAAATTGAGATATTAGGGTAGAGTTAAGATTGAAGTAAATGCAAAATCAACAACCCAAATAGACAAAAAAAGCTATATTTTATGGTCTTCGTGAACTCATCTTTTCTGTAAACTAACGTATGTATTCATGAATTATTTTTCTATGGAGCAGTTATCTTTATTAGACTTGCTTATATACAATGAAAATATTTCTAGTTTATCATCAAGCCATAACTGCAAAACTTTATTGGGAAAGCTGTGAAGAAAGCTCATGGAAAAATGTTTAAATCTTCAGAAAAGCATTTTGGTAATAGTGTGAAAATGTTTAATGTTGAATATGCCTTTCACATAGAAATTCAATTCCTAGAATTGTAACTGAAAAAACGATGATAGACATAATATGCAGATTTAGCTAAAATGAAATTTACTATAGAATAATCTAATTTTGAAACTTTATATGGAAGTAATATATGCAGTTTTTTAACTAAAAATACCAAATGACTCTTGAGAAGATAAAAACATACCTTTGTCCATAGTTCCGGTCTCTAAAACCTATTGCTGTTTTTACAACCAACGGTTGCATTTTTTTTCTAAATAATTAGTCCATATTGCTATTTTTAATTTAAAATACTAATTCGTTATTTACTTGAGATTATTAAGTTTTAGACTGAAGAAATAATGGTATTCAATTGCATTAAATAACACAAAGGGAGTCTTTTCTTTCTTTCTTTCCTTCTTTCTTTCGTTCTTTCTTCCTTTCTTTCGTTCGTTCGTTCGTTCGTTCGTTATATTTGACCACGGGTGGTGGCTCATGCCTGTAATCCCAGCACATTGGGAGGCTGAGGTGGATCACTAGGTCAGGAGATCGAGACCATCCTGTCTAAAAAGTGAAACCCCATCTCTACTAGAAATACAAAAAAAATTAGCCGGGCATAGTGGCGGGCGCCTGTAGTCCCAGCTACTCGGGAGGCTGAGGCAGGAGAATGGCGTGAACCTGGGGAGCGGAGCTGGCAGTGAGCGGACATCGTGCCACTGCACTCCAGCCTGGGGGACAGAGTGAGACTCTGTCTAAAAAAAACAAAAAAAAGGTTATATTTGTACCTCTGTAATTTTAAAAGATGAATTTTAACATCTGTCTTTTTTCTAGCAATAATAAGCAGAATTTCCTTATGCTTTTCTAAGTGTATGTCCTATAATTGCTTCTGTTATATTTTATTAAAATATTTAATCAATTCAACAAGCTAGAAGCTAAAATTATAGTACAAATATTTTTAAAAGAATCCGTTGAACTGCATCAGATACATATCAAGTTGAATTGCCAACTTGAAACCAAATGAATAAACAAAAGACATTTATAACAAAATAGAAAAGATAGGTAAAGGAAGAAAAGCATTAAAGAATAAAGCAAAAGAAATATTTGAAGTAATAATGGTTAAGAATCTTCTAAAATTGATTACAGACACCAAACGAGATCCAGGAAGAATAGAGGACAACAGACAGGATATATACCAAGAAATGTACACATAGGCATATATATTCAAACTGCAGAAAGACAAAGACAAAGAGAAAATCTTGAAATAAGCCAAAGAGAACCTTACCTATAGAGCAATGGTCTCCAACTCCCAGGCCGCGGGAGAGCTAGAGCATTACCACCTGAGCTCCCTCCTGTCAGATCAGTGGTGGCATTAGATTCTCATAAGAGCACAAACCCTGCACATGCAAAGGATCTAGGTTGTGTGCTTCTTATGAGAATCTAATGCCTGATGATCTGAGGTGGAACAGTTTCACCCCCAAACCATTCCCTGCCCCACCTCCCTGTCTATGGAAAAATTATCTTCCACAAAACCTGTCTCTGGTGGCAAAAAGGCTGGGGACCACTACTGTAGAGGAACAAGCATGAGAATTATAACGAGTTTCTCCTAAGAAACTATGCAAGCAAAAAAAGAATGGAGTGAAATATTTAAAGTGTTGGAAAGAAGAAAAAAATAAATATCTGACTAAAATTTTATATTCAGTGAAATTAACCTTCAGAGAGAAGGAAATAAGGGCTCTACCAGATAAACAAAAACTCATGGAATTTATTACCTCACCAACAGGCCTGATCTAAAAGTAATTTACAAAGAAATTTTTCAGACATAAAAAATATTATATAGGTTAGAAATTCAGATCTATGTAAAAAAAAAAAAAAGGCACTGTCAGAAAAAGAATAAATGAAGGTAAGGTAAATTGTTTTATTTTTAATTAATCTAAAATTAGAGATTATTTTAAAAATAACAATCTATTGAATGATTATAACATATAGGTAAGTAAAATAAATGACAATACTCTAAGAGATGGGAAGGAGGAATTGGGAATATTCTGTTATAAGGTACAGGTACTACACATGAAAATAGTGTTATCTGAGGGTAGATTTAGATTCATTAAAAATATAAATTGCAGAATCTAGGACAACCAGCAAAAAATTTTTTACAGAGGTGTTATTAGGCACTGATTGAAACCGGTAGCATTTGCCCGGGCGAATCAGAGTGGATCTTGAGAGTTGGCACTGAGACTTTCAATCAGTTGGGCTCTCTGCGGCAGGAGATCTGAGTGGTGTGTTCCCATGGCTGCCACATAATATGTGTGTGTGTGTGTGTGTACATTTGCACGTGTGTGTGTTTATGAAATAAAAGTTGCTTTTCACATTAGTGAAGAAAGGAAGACAAGTTCAATAAATGGCACTGAAAAATATTGGCTAGCATAAACGCTTCGTGGTAGCAGCAACTCGGTCATATCTTTAACTGGATTTCCACCACCTAGAACTATGGCTACTATATTACGGTAGAAAGTAATGGGAACAGGGTAATGTTCTAATATCGGTTGTGGTGAGAGACTCATAACTCCGTAAATATACTAAAAACTATTCAATTGTGCACTTTAAATGGGTGAATTGTGTGATATGAATTATACCCTAATAATGCTAATTAAAATATAACCTAAAACAATTTTACATATTTTCTGTAAGGGCATATAGATGCACATAAATTAATTGAAAAAGCTTACACCCCAAGTTTATAATGATGTATCTGAGGAAGAAGAGGGGACAGAATTAACAACATTCATAAAATAGATTTTAGCTGTATACTTATTTCAATCTTTAGGTATTATGTATTTGAGTACTATTAGTGCAATTGATAACTAATTCTCAAGTTATTTGCCTAATAGAGGGTTTTTCTGCATCAGACCTATTGAAGGACTTCAGTAAAGTGAGGTTCAGATTTCTCCATCCCTCTTCCCACTCAAATGTCTCATCACCAAATCCTGCAGAAAAACTGGGTGTCCGAATGGTATTCCTGTCAAGTGCAAAGTAGAAATCCTTTTGGAGAGGATGGTGGGGAGGGAATCTCTCTTTGTCACCCAGGCTGGAGTGCAGTGGCACTATCTTGGCTCACTGCAACTTCCGCCTCCTGGGTTCAAGCGATTCTCCTGCCTGAGTCACCTGAGTAGCTGGGATTAGAGGTTCCCACTACCATGCCCGGGTAACTTTTGTATTTTAGTAAAGATAGGGTTTCACCGTGTTAGTCAGGCTGGTCTTGAACTCCTGACCTCAAATGATCCACCACCTCAGTCTCCCAAAGTGCTGGGATTGCAGGCATGAGTCACCGCTCCCAGCCTAGAGTAGAAATCTTGAGAAGTGCACTAAAGTGCTACCCAAAATGCTACCCTTCTACTCAGCAGCAACTTGATTTTCCCGTAATGTAAGGTGGCAGCCCACAGCCCATGTCACACTCACTCCACTCATATTCAGCTGTGCATTCTATGAGGAGTGTTGTTCTAGTTTATGAGCAAGCTAAGAAAGTTGCTTCCATTCATGCCTGGTTTACTTATTTTATCTTCACCTGCTCCAGCTCCTTCCGCCTTCCCCACCCAAAACTCTGAAATAATGGGCAGGGTCAAATTAATAATAACTAAACAAAAATATCAACTTGAACTTATTTTGCTGTATAAAAGATATGCTACTTAATCTGTGACAGGCCTGAAATATGTAAAAGATTAAATAAAACAATTTTAATATCAAAAATCTGAAAGAACAAACTACTCAGCTAGACAGCCACACAGTAAAAATTTACTACTGTAAATCCGCAAAAGAAGTTTCAGCTTAATGAACATGTTAAGATTACAATGGGCAGTTTTTCCACAGTTTATAGAACAACCAGAACAGCACTTCAAATATTTTCCTTCTCTTCTAAGATCTGTAGAATTTAATTCATAACATCTTGAATTTCCAAATTAAAATCACCTTTAATGATAGAATTTCAGCCATAGAAACAAAGAATGTTAGATGGTCTAAGTAACTATATTTATCAAAACTATATCTATATTTAAATAGCAGATCTGAAAACAAATGAGGTTTCTGTAAGCCAGAAAGTAATTAGTCTCAGGTGTTTTCTGTTAATAAACTGGGATAAACATAGGGCCAGACTTGCGAAATAACTTTTCTTAATTGAAAAAATCAAGGGTTTAATGTTTACTCTCTTTTCCCAAAGTGATCTAGAAAACTGTGTTCTCTGCTAATGAAGAGAATGTAATTTCATTTATCCTTCAAGCTTTGAAGTACCACTTTATTTTTCCAAATAACCAGGTGGATATTGAAATAATGTAAATTAGGAAACTGATAAACCAGAGCTTTCAATCAACTTTTAATTATTGACCATCTATTTTGTATGTATGACTCTAGGAGCCAGGGTCCAACACACTATTTACTAAATATGTCTCCTATCTCAGGAGATTTCTAATCTAAACTAAAATATATGAAATAACAAGCATCAGTGGTATTTTGTGGGATACACTCTCTATGTCTGATTAAATGGTGAGTAAGTATAGTAATCATATTTATGGGGGACTACTATCATAAGGAAATGAGAATGGAACTGGAACTTGGAAGATGCCTGAGAGATTCAGAGGTGAAGAGGATAAAGAAGAATGCCAGGCAAGTCAACCATCAAGCCAATAGCAGAGGGTTCAGACTGAGGAGTGTGATATGCTCACTGATTTAAAAAAGTATTTTCTGATATAAGAGAAAGGTGTTCATAAAAGAATGGAGGAAAGTAGTAGGACAAGTAGAGTAGGATCCGATTAATAGAAGCTTTAAATCCAGGCTGAGGAGCCTAAACTTACCTTGATAAGAAATAGGGTATATGGAAGGTTTCAGAGTAGAAGAGAGAACCTCATCAAAGTGGTAGGTCAAGACCAGGTTGGCTCTGATTTTGCAAGAGATAATTCCTCTAAATAATTTTGTTATAGCATTCTTATCTAGATGGAAGTAAAATTGGATTTAAATTTTTAATTAATGTTAATTTTCTTTACTTACTATTGTGAGTGTCAAAGAAACGTATGAATAAAAGATAACTTCTGGTATTCAATCCCAGGTAAGCAGAACTGATGGAGATATGCAAGATGGAGAAGATTATGAGTTCACCTGCAAACACACTGACTTGGTGGTTACAGCACTGAGCTCATGTTAAAAACTCAGGAAAGATGTATATAGACGTGTGTGTGTGTGTGTGTATGTAGAACCAGAACTTAGATGAGAATTATCTGGAAATGGAGATGTGAAACTCAACAGCATAGTTGAAAAGGAAGTACATAGAAAAACAAAAAAAAAAAAAACAGGACTGAGGTCCCAAAACTGGAACTCAGTAGTATCAGTGGTTAAAGAAGAGGAACTAGCTAAGGGGGAAACAAAAGCACTAATCAGAGAAGCAGGAAGCCAAACAGGACATTAGGATATTATTTCGTGGAAGCCAATGGAGTAAGACAGTTCAGGAAGGGTGGGGTCACCAATTTCAGATGCTACAGAATCATCAAAGAGAATGAGAACAAAGAAAAGGGCCGTGGGGTTTGCAATCACACACACACACATACACATACACAAACACAAAAACAAACAAACAAACAAAAAAAAACATGTACGTCATTGGTGACCCAGAAAGAATACACATGGTGAAGTTTTTCAAATTGCATACTAAAAAGCACAAAATTTGATTTACACTAACATTTAAAATGCTGTTTCTGTTTCTCCCTGAAAGACAAAAGGCTAGTTTGTCTGGCATTTGCAGTATTACTCAATACCTCAACACAACTGCAGCTCTATAAAAAGTTTATAACAGGAGTCCTAAGATATTTAAAGTGATTTTATATAATAAAAATGTTAGTGGAATATAGCACTATACACAATGACCCTTTTAGTATGTTATCAATGTAGATTATATAAAGGGGTACCTAATGTAATGACAAATTCCACGTCGTAAATCTTCAAGCTCACTCCCAAAAAATAGTCAAAAGTAAGTATCAAAAATCTATAAATGCCAAGATCAAGTATGCTGTTTTAGCTTTAATGTAACTCACTGCATTATCATTTGTTTTGTCAAATATGCACTTCATATTAAAAAGACTATATGATTCACCAAACACAATACCCTAAAGGGTTAACTGTGGTTGGAAAAATGTGGAGAGTAAGTTAGAAATCTACAACAATTAACCTAATGGAATGCTTTCACAGGCCTATAATTTTCTTCCTACTTTTTCTAACAAAGCTAAATTGCTTTATCTCCAATACCACAATAACATCATTAAAGTTAGAAATCAAATCAATAATATTCCAAGGAACTGGCTCTCTTGACCATAATAACAACATTTTATCCTCTTTTAAGCAAGAAAATATAGTCTTGTGACAAAAAGCATATTTTGGGAGCAAACTTGGCTTCTCCCAGTAGCACTGCTATACCATCTTAGCTAAGTCCCTTAACTTCAGTCATTAATTTTCTTGTCTCTCAAATACAAATAATGATTCTAGCGCTGTTTACCTCGTAGAGTTTTTTATGAAAAAATGAGAAATCAATGTAAAAATACTAGCCCTTATAGATTTAATCCATTTTTTCCAGGTTAAAAGTAATGATTATTTAAAAATATTAATATGTAAGTATTGGTTTTATGAAAACAGGAAGCTCTCCTGCCAATTTTTGCACAATGGAAGCTTTAGACCAATTAATTATTAAAAGAATAATATACGTTTGATATTTTGTAGCAGAAAATGGATGGTCATTGTGTTCTAATTTATTCTTGTCAAATGAATTGTAGCATCTAGAAGGCTGAAAGAAAATATACCTTTTCTCCCCCTGTTTTAGGCTTGATCACCTTTATAGCAAGCTTATCTTCTGAATTTTCTTTCTTTCCATAACTGCATTAGAATGTTTACGTTAGCTGTCAGAGGGGGAGTAAACCCCAAAGCCACAAGCAGCCTGGCTAGCTCAAGGGAACTATGGCAGAGCTCCCATTAGAGGGTTCTTATTGTTGGCGAGAGTAACTGTTCACAATCATACTTTAAGACTCCCTGCAACTAAAGGGTTTGTTTTGTATTTGTATGCACTCTAAGCATCCTCCTTACATGAAACATTACTCATCAATGCATATGGCCCATTAACATTTGACCGTTGTCCACATGGCAAATGCTGTATACTCCCTAGGAGCAGGCAAGGGGTTACACAAAGGCTGTAGGGAGTTCTAGGGTCAATAGGTCTTCCTAACTGACTTAATTAGGTACTATTTAACCATTATGAATAAAAGTCTCATTCTGATCAACATTTCCTAAACAATTAGTTGAGTTGGTCTGATTTTTGCATTAAGCAACTACTGCTGTGCAATCCCCCTCACCTTTTTAAATAACCCTGGGATATTTCAGAAAATTTTTCAATTATTCTCATTCTTCCTGGGTATTCTTCCCTCAAGAGTCCTTCAAAATGTTCATGCTGTTATCACCATATATATTAATTGCATGCATTTAAATGTTATGGGTTATACAAATTATGCTTTACTTATACCCTAAATCAGGTCAAATTTTTTTTCAAATGTTTAGATGACCTCCAACAACTCCTCATTCCTTTTTCAATCAATGTTTCATCCATTCCAAGCAGTTATTAGAGATAGCAATTGCTGAAAACCTAAGTAGAAACCTCAGAATCCACTGCTGTTCTGTTTTAATTTTCACAATCTGGAAGCATCTCAGATATTTTATCATTGCCACATATCACTAAATCTATAGATTTATTTCAAGAAAATGTTATTGTAAAATTCCAAACATAACTACTTAACAATCATTGAATCTTCTGTTAGCCTATTGTTTATAATCTATATCAGGTTTTGATTAGTAAGGTATCTAAATAAATTTGGAAACAAGCTTTATTCACTTATATAGAACTGAGCACAGAATTGCTGTTGCATTATAATTTTAATTTAAGTACTCTTATATTCATTTTCTGCTGCTCTGTAACAAATTACCATAAAACAACACCCATTTATTATCCCAGAGTTCTGTAAGCTAAAAATCCGGTCCCAGCTCAACTGGGTTCTCCACTCAAGGTCAATGGATGAGCTATGTTCTCACTTAGAATCTTGATGAGGGAATAATCCATTTCCATGCCCTTTCAAGGTGTTGACAGAATCCAGCTGCTTGTGGATGCAGGAGTCAGGTCCCAGTTTTCTTGCTGGCTGTTGACTAGAGTTGTTCTCATCTCCTACAGGCCACGTTTATGTCCAAAATAGCTCTCTTCACAATACAGCAAATTGCTTCTTGAAAGCCGAAGACAGTGAGAAATAAAAATTATAAGCTCCCCAACCGACTCAATGGATACCTTCTTGGCAAAGAACCCCTGAAAAAACTTGAAAACTGAGTTCCTGGTCCTGACAGGAGGGAAGGTGGAACAGGCCTCCTTATATCTCCTCCCTTACTAACTGCCATTCACAGGTGATTTCAGCCAACAGCCTGACTGTTGCCCCTCTTTTTTGTGGTTTGGACACAGCCACTGACCAGCATTCCTTCCTGATAAAAACCACTGACCAGGGAGTGGCTCTGCCCAGTCTACAAAAGCTACACACAGAGGGCCTTACAGGCCTCTGCTCCACCGTTTGATGTACAAAGCCTGACTACAATACATTTAAATGTTAAATATCCACCCAAAGTGAACATGGCGCACATGTTGCATACATGTTAGCCTACTACGCATGTGTGCACTTCCTCTCCATGAATCTCAGAGATCCTTCTGTAACCTGTTGAGTACGTATGTAAGCCAACCCATTCAGCATAAATTCCTGTCTCATTTGTCCCTCCCTCAAAGTGCTCCTCTCTGCTTTTGCCAGAGGCTGTGCTTCCTAGCCTGGGAGATAGCCTGACTGCAGGCTACAACTCTTTATGAGAAATAGTACTCTTTTTCTAAATTTATGAACCACCTCATTCTTCAGTTGACAAAAGCATCTGCAGCTTCTATCTCAAGCCTTTAAAAAAAAACTCACTTGATCAGGTGAGACCTACCCCAGATAATTTTTCTTCTGATTATGTTAACAATACCTGATTACACTTGCATATCCTTTCACCTTTGATGAACATAACTTAATCACGGGAATAATATTTGCCAAATTCATGTGTTTTGCCCAGAGTCAAGTGGAGGAGATAACTCAAGCACATGAGTGATACAGGGCAGGAATCATATGGCCATCTTAGAATTCTAACATACTCTAATTTTTTTAAAAAAACTGATAAATAAGACAGTGCTGATATTGTTGTTGATGTTACGGTTCTTATTTTACTGGCATCTACTTGAAAATGACCTCAACTCTTCAGGGCATTGCAAGAAATATAACGGGAAACTTTTGCTGAAAACATCTAACCGTCATGATGGTAAGCTATATTTATGAAGATTGCCTGATTGCTCTTGATATTCTAAACATTATCTTGAAACAAGATTGTTTGGGAGTTGAGACACATGCAGCACATTGCTTGGTCCCTCAAAGTTTTGAATTTATTATTCTTCACTTTCCTATTACCTCTCAGCCTTTATTGCTTAGAAAAAACATTCCTGAGAATGGCATCATAATGTTTGTGATACGGTTGATGCTCACTATATAATATGGTAACATCTTTATGAAAGAGATTTGCACCAGGCACTGTGGTGCATGCCTGTAGTCCCAACTACTTGGGAGGCTGAGGCAGGAGAATCACTTGAGCCCAGGAGTTCTGGATCATAGTGCCCTATGCCAATTGGATGTCCACACTAAGTTCAGCATCAATATGATAACCTCCTGGGAGTGGGGTCCACCAGTTGCCGAAGGAGGGGTGAACTGGCCCAGGTCAGAAATAGAGCAAGTCAAAATTCCCATTCTCATCAATAGTAGGATCACACTTGTGAATAGTTACTGCACCCCAGTCTGGACAACATAGTGAGACCCTGTCTTGAAAGAAATAAAGAAAGGAAGAGAGAGAAAAAAAAAAGAGAGAGAGAAAGGAAGGGAAGAAAGGAAGAAAAGAAAGAAAGAAAAGGAAAGAAAAGAAGAAAGAAAAAAGGAAAGAAAGAGAAAGAGGAAAGGAAAGAAAGAAGGAAGGAAGGAAGGAAGGAAGGAAGGAAGAAAGAAAGAAAGAAAGAAAGAAAGAGAAAAAAAGAAAGAAAGAAAGAAGCAAAGAAAGAAAAAGAAAAGAAAGAAAAAGAAAGAAAGAAAAGAAAGAAAGAAAGAAAAAGAAAGAGAAAGAAAGAAAAA
>NW_012110563.1:1229242-1234739 GCF_000951045.1 Mandrillus leucophaeus | reverse complement strand
AAAGAAAGAAAGAAAGAAAAAGAAAGAGAAAGAAAGAAAAAGAAAGGAAGAAAGAAAAAGAAAGAAAGAAAAGAAAGAAAGAAAGAAAAAGAAAGGAAGAAAGAAAAAGAAAGGAAGGAAGGAAGGAAGGAAAGAAGGAAGGAAGGAAGGAAAAAGGAGAAGGAGGAGGAGAGGAAAAAGGGAAGGAAGGAAGGAAGATAAAGAAGAAAAATTTGCGTCAGCTTTCAGTAGAAGGAATAACTGTATGTCTTCTAGAAAACTAGTTCGTATCATATGGATGTTGACTCATATAACAGATGAAGATTCCAGTTTTGTCTTAGCCACCAGGAAGCATACAAGTAAATTTATAACATACACCTAGGAAATACAAAGACATTTGGGGTACAATCTTTACTCTAATTTTAATTTATTTTCTTACCTGTATTTTCCTTATCACTTTGAACTTCTCTGTTTATTTTTTTAATCTCATGGTTCAACAGTTACCTTCATAAATTCCCTTAATGTTTCTCTGAAATAATCAATTAATATTTATCAAGCATTGTAAATTGAGCAATTTTAAGCACTGCTGCAGTGCTTAAACACTAAAACATACTCTTTAATTGCTCCTTGAAACAAGAGATTAACTAATGTGTTTGTGAAATAATTAAGAATGCACATAAAAGAAAATTAGAAACGCGTTAAAAGTAATATAGAAATTAGCATGTGTATTAACCATTATAGCATACATCAGTGTAGCACTTTATAATGTAAATGCTCCTTTTGAATAACCAAATACCATCAGGCCTGACTTGTAGTACAAATGAAGTCATGAATTCTAACAAGCAAAATTCCTACTCTTGCATCTGTCTGCTCATGTAATTTCCTAATTCTATTGACAATGTCCACTCCAACTATTTTGAGAAGTTCCCCAAAGATTGTCTCATGCTCAACCCAGTCAGTCAGTCACAGTCACCATTTGATACATGTCTTTGCCATCTTTTATTTCTGATCTGGCTCCTGTTTTTCAACTCTTGTGGGTTACATAGTATCTTAAGGTGTTTCTTGTAATGCTTGGGGTATCCAGACAAGCAATGATTTCTTGTAGTCCTCCTAATCTGCCTTTTTAAATATGATCAAATTGGTTCTAGGGTCATGAAAAGAAATGAAAATTACTCTTTCTAAAACCCTCAGCCATGCTTTCTCACCTGGACAACAAACCAGCACTGCTTTTACTTAGAGTTTACAATCTTAAATTTTCTACTCTACCTTCTGGCCCTATCTCTCTAAATATTATGGCTAAAATCCTTTTGATAAGATTACGTAGGAGGATTATTCTTATTTATGCTCCTTCATCCTTACCTTCTTCCCCCTTGCCTTTTTGTAAACCCTTGGCCTAAAAAAAATACTCATCCTTCTTTCTCCAGAAGAAGAAAATCTAGCAAAACATATCAGCTCCTGCCTATAGTCCCAGCTATTCAGGAGGCCGAGGTGGGATGATTGCTTGGGCCCAGGACATTGAGGCTGCATTGAGCTAAGATCAGGCCACTGTACTCCAGCCTGGGCAACAGAGCAAGACCCCCATCTCTTTTAAAGTAAATAAAGATATATGTATAATCTACTATCATCATCTTCTTCATTATTGAGGGTGCACTAAATAGTAAGCACACCAAAATCAGTGATTTCTAGAAATAGTGAATGCACAGGGTATTAAAAACTTACCCACATTCATTCTGCTAGTAAGTGGAGAGGGGAGCTGAAACTCAAACCTAGGTAGTCAAACTCCACAGCCCACATTCTTTTTCTCATATACTGTATCAATTTTTTAATGTAAGTCAGTAGGTGCAAATGGGGTCATGTAGTCAACCCTGAGTCCCACTTCAGTCTTTCTAAATATCCAGTTAAATTCACAATCTCTGGGCAGTGATAAACCCATAAATTCTCCTTCGTTAATGAAAAAGAAAATATGATTCAAAGAAACAAAATGATTTTTCTAAGGTTTAATGCTTAATACCTGGTAAAGGTAGGATTCATTGCCCTATCGGATCAATACCTTGAGGTCAGATACTCATCTTTATATCTCCCACACTTGCAAAAGTGGCAGCATTTAGAATGCCCTCAAAAAAAAATGTTGGTTGGATGAACGAGTTATTAGTGAATAAAATTAAGAACATCTGATTCTTAATTCAATGCTCTATTTCTTTATACCATAGTTGACCCCACAATATCAGTGGTCCAAAAGAGAAGTGTCTCTAACGTAGTACTCATCTAGAAAAATATTTTTTTAATTCAGGTTTTGAAATCAATGAAGAATTTTTAAAAGTGGAAAAGAAATCTTATATGGGTGCAACGGCATGTAAGAAGGTGTGTGGGAAACATGTGTATCTGTAAGTGATGTTAAATGTATTTGATTGGCTAAGATCTGGATTGGGTGTAAGGAAGGAAGGACCAGTTGAAGGAAGCCCAGCTTTTTCTAGTTCTGCTTTTATATATTTATTTATTTATTTTTATTTATATTTATATATTCATATTTTTAGTAGAGACGGGGTTTCACTAGGTTAGTCAGGCTGGTCTCAAATGCCTGACTTCATGATCCACCCACCTTGGCCTCCCGAAGTGTTGGGATTACAGGCATGAGCCACTGCCTCCGGCCTCTAGTTCTGCTTTTAAACATTAAAATGTGTTGGGAAATTCTGAAGACAATATTATTTTTATTGAGAACTTTTAAAAAATATGTGCATAAAACATCATGAAACTAAACAAAGAACAATGACATGTTAAAGTCATGCAGATATTTCAGTAGACAGTCACTGTGTGTTTCTAAGTAGGAAAGGCACATGATTTAAAAACATAAAAAATAAAAGCCAAACCTCTGTTTTATGTGTGTAAGGAAGGGCTTAGATTTTATTTAAGGGGATTAGCAGTCTATCACTGTTGATTTCACCTTATAAAAGTAACTGTTCATAATCTTATGAGAAATTCTTAGTTTAGAGTCACACACAGTTTCAAATCTGTCAGCCAATAAATCTTTTCAACAGTACCAGTTTTTTCAGAGTTCTTTTCCATGAAAAATACATACTAGAGTTCTGTAAGCCTCCTCTTTCTTCCAGCGTATACTCAATATGAAGTACTTTAATAATATAGCATGCAATCTGTTGTTATTCTCAGTTCCAAGCAAAAGAAACTAGCACTGGACACATTAAGTAGAAAATGACTTGTGATCAAAACATTGGATAGTTCATAGACTCTCCAGGGTGACCAAAGAGAGAACACACAGCCAGAAAAAAAATCCCCAAATAATGCTGTATAATTAATCAAAGGGAAAACTCCTCTGCTGTTGCTGCCAGTGTGACTAGGAGTCAGCTTTACCCAAAACAGTGACATCACATACTTGACCCTGAATAATGCTGCGTGATTACCATTGCCTGTGGAGATGGGAGAGAGTTGCCATCATCATATCTGCTCTTATCTTTGGGTGTCATTAACTTCAGATTCAAATCTGTGGTGTCTTTGGCAGAGGCTAGAATGTGTCTTCCCGAGGGAGTCTCTACTGCAATTCCCTTATTAGAGCTTGCTTCTGGCTCCATGTGCATCCCACAAACATTTCATGAACCACTGACTCCACTGGAGGGCCACATGGCAGAGTTTCCTTCCTTTGGGCCTTACTCAAAGTGGCTAGCCTTTTGGGTCACACAGAAAAGAGATTTGTTTGTTGCCCCTAAATCCAAACTCACTCATCAAATACTATATCCCTACCTAGTGCTGGGAAATGCAAAGTTCAGCTATTGCTCTGCCATTTTGCAGAGAGTATCTTGATCATCTTGAAAATCCCTGGGTCTTCACCAAGCACACTTAACCAAAGTGACAGAATTCTGTATTTTCCTGCATTTATCTACTGTCTTCTGGCAAATGCCAACAAGTTTATACTTTCCTGGTACTATTAGTATCATTTTGTGCAGATAGTGGGCCAACATGATATTTTGAGAGATAGTGAAAAGATCAAGTCCTCTGCAAACTAAATTGTAGTGTGTGTAATCAGAGACAGCATATCTCTTTGGCAAGATATTGAAGGTATTCTTTCTATGCCAGATAAAAACTATATGAGTGTGTGTGTGTAAATATAGATATAGATATAAAATTTCCAGATTATACATGTTGCTAGAATTATGTTGATATGACCCAGGATAGGAATCACATCTGGAACTGCAGCCACAGTTGGAATTACTTATTACTAAAACTAAAGGATAATTCAACTGTTATTTTCCGTACCAGACAAGTAGATGAGTTTAATGTGGATACAGTGGCAGTCACCAATGCCTAAACTTTTAGGTCTTCAATAGCAGGTTCAATTTCTACTATTTTTTCTGAGCTTCTGTATTGCTTTTGTTTTACTGTTTTGGTATGAAATGGGGGAGGTTCCAGGGTTTCTCATTAGCATTTTCGATTATAATAATTCTTATTGTATGAGTAAAGATGGAAAGTCTGCCAGTTGCTTACAACATTAACACCATTTGAAAAGTGGAGAATAAGAACTAGGTTAGGTTGGGGGTTTTGCTGAGCCTAATATAAGATGAACATGGGTGAGATTTTCATTTATCTCCTGACTCTCCTAAGTCCCTTTATGGCAGATACAGTGATATGTCTTTCCAGGATCCAGCTTGGACCCAGTGTCTAAAAATCTCTGAAAGTTAGAAATCATTGCCTTTCCCAAATACATAACTATTCTGATAAATAGACACAGTTCTCTTAGGGAAAGCATTAAGAGGGAGGGCCACAGTACAGACTGGTGATACTGTTAGAGTCCAAACTCAGATTATGTATTCTTCTCTCAGTTCAAAGACCACTAGATATTTGAACTGACCTAGGTCTAGAAATTGAGTGAAGAAATATAAATTTTGGTTTCTTGACTAAGCCCTCCACTTACTACATCTAGAATTTATTCATTTCTATGCTCGCATCAGGGATCCTATGATCAATATAGCCACCATTAAATGTCCTCATAGGTCCTACCATTCTAATCTCTGCTGGTCATGCTGCTTATTGTAGTTTCCATGACCCTAGTAGTCTAGCAGTTACCTGCCATTCCTTATGTTCTGGCACCCTGGGATCTCATATAATGCTGAAATAAGGAAGGCCTTTTCAGCTGCATTATCATGTACGGACATCTCTTTTCTTACACCCCATGTGGCACGTTTTGGAGATGCTGGGACTCACCGCACTGCAGTATTTCTCAATGCCTGAGATGATATACTGGGCACTCTAGAGAATATAATAGGGAGTAGTTGCACAGTCCAATGTTTTAAATCCTCTTACAGGATTTTTTCCTCTACATTATACCAAAAAAAATGAGTTGAAGGCAAAGTTAATCAAACTGAAAAAAAGAAAGAAAGAAAGAAAGAAGGAAAGAAAGAAAGAAAGCAAGAGAGAGAAAGAAAGAGAAAGAAAGAAAGAAAGAAAGAAAGAAAGAAAGAAAGAAAGAAAGAAAGAAAGAAAGAAAGAAAGAAAGAAAGAAAGAAAGAAA
>NW_012110563.1:1047062-1229092 GCF_000951045.1 Mandrillus leucophaeus | reverse complement strand
AGGAAGAAAGAAAGAAAGAAAGAAAGAAAGAAAGAAAGAAAGAAAGAAAGAAAGAAAGAAAGAAAGAAAGAAAGAAAGAAAGAAAGAAAGAAAGAAAAAGAAAGGCAGACCACATCAAATTGCTCAAGCTACCACAGTAGCATAATAAGCCAAGGACCAATTTGGTAAGACAGTGATAGAGAAAGAGAGAAAGAGATATGTAAATACACAAACCTTATGGAGAGAAGTAAATTACTAAATTAAAGTAGTCATTTTGAAGCAAGTTTCTTTCCAGACTGAATTATTTCAAAATAACCTGTCTGATAAATGAACCATTGTTCCTTTCATGGTATCATTGACTCTTTGTTTCATAGGTAATTTATATGATGTCAGAATATTTTAAAAGTTAAAAGCATTTCCAAATTCTCACACGGTGTGTGTGTTAGAGAGAGAGAGAGGGGGGAGAGAGAGAGAGAGAGAGAGAGAGTGTATGTGTGTGTGTATTCATCTTTAGGAACTCAAAATGCACATGTGCATGAAGAAAATTGTTTAAAAATAATTGAAACTTGTTTTGTTGCAACACTTCAGCCTGATAGAAAAAAAAGTTAGGGCACTTGGAGTGAAAGACCTGACATGAGATGAGTAAGACTGTAGTTTATTTTAATTCTAAAGTTTCATGATGTGAAATGTTCTTTTCTTTTTTGTTAAATTAGAGTTATCTACTAACAGTTATATAATTTTTCACATTCTTTTCTTGTGAATTTATCTCATGCAGATAATCTTACATATATGTACATGCATGTATGTATACATGTATATATGTTTATATATGTATAGAAATTCATTGATTTATGAGAATCCATTAACATTTCCATAAAAATTTTGTCTTTGCTGAGCGTGGTGGCTCACACCTGTAATCCCAGCACTGTAGGAGCCCAAGCCAGAAGCATCGCTTAAGCCCAGGAGTTCTAGAACAGCTTGGGCAATAAGGTGAGACCCTATCTCTAAAAAAATTAAAAAATAAAAAGTAACCAGCCAAGGTAGCACACGCCTGTGGTCCCAGCTACTCGGGAGGCTGAGATGGAAAAATCACTTCAGCCCAGGTGTTCAGGACTGCAGTGAGCTGTGATTGCACCACTGTACCCCAGCCTGGGTGCTGGGTGACAGAGCAACAACCTGTCTCAAAAAAAAAAAAAAAAAAAATTCAATTTAATCAGTAGTTGTGTACAATATTATATGCTCTATAGTGTACTAGATGCTACAAAAAGAAAAGGAGGAAGATACAAAAGACACATTCCTGTGGGGTATGTGAGAATCTGATATCAGGAGTTAGGCACATGAAGTTATTAGGAAAAACATATTAAATCATAGTAAGTAACTAAGTGCAAAAACACTACAGACAGGAAGAGATAAATGTAAGCCCAAAAAGTTAAGTGGCATTTTTGGGGGACATAAGAATTTGAGATGGAAGTTAAAGGAAGAAGGAGTAGGACTATTCAGAGACTACAGAAAAAGGCCTTAAATTCAGAAAATGAATTTATAAAAGAAATCCAAATATGTAGACAACCATTAACCTAATAATGATTGAAAAACAAATTAAAAAGAGTTTGTGTCAGTGCTAATGTTTAGTTTGTTAACACCTGTGACTACTTTACGTGGCCTTAGGGCTTGTAGCTAATTTTTTTGGCTACAATTGAGTAACAACTTAAGTCTCTGATGTACATAAATAGAACAACTCCAGGGAAAACTTGGCATCATCCTTAGTGCAGAGCAGGCGTTAATAAATGTCTGATCAATTAGACTAAAGATGAGTAGTAGTTACAAAGCATCTTTGAATAAAATAGTGCTTGGTTTTAGAAATCTTTTAAATATTGTATTATTAGAATGTGAAAGGCAATTACTAGACTGTCACTGGAGAATTTTTATATAATCCCAAAATAACAATACTGAAAAATAAAACATTTTTGTTCATTAGCTACAGGATTCTAGAGTTGATATTACATTAAAGCGATGTTATAACAATTTTGATATCCGCCAATGATCATGGCTCTGTGACTTACACAGTTCATAGATAACGTTCAGCTTACTTCAAATTGCTTTCAGGTGAGGCATTGGAATTACAATGCCTAGTTAATCCTATTTAGTGATCTTCAGATACGCCTTTATGTGCATGGACTCTAAAAAGGTAGTAAGTGTAGGACTATGACAGACAGTACAGTTGTGTAGGTTGTGATGAGTGTATCAGTGGAATGTCTTTGAAAGTATAAACTCTCTAATAGAGTCCCGAAACTTTTGTCCGTGTGTTTTCTACAGATAATTCATATCCAGCTTCACTGAAAACATTTACTTCAAATATGCTAGGATTAAATTCACACAGGGAATTAGAAAACATTAAAAAGCATACATGCCCTTGAAGTAAGGTTTTAACTAATGTAATGTCCCCTAAGTAATGACCTGTGGTAGTAACTCTCATGACTCAACGAAGTACCTCACTATAACAGGTTTGAATATCTTTCCCTCTGTAGAAGAAGCAACTGTATTCTTTTACTTTTGTAGCCACATTTTAATAGATAGTACTATGTTTCTCTTTCTACTTTGATGAAAGATACTTCAAAGTCATCAATGTCCAGAAACTGGAAGAAAAAAAAACATTGTCAATCAGTTCTGGACTTCATGTTTATCAAGAGAAAACAAAATAGACCACAATACAACAAATGACATGTTCTACCGAGTTATAAATGAAGTTTTGTCTTAAAGCCAGTTGATGTGACAGTGTAGACATGTGTACAAAACAATAATTTTGAAAAATGAAAAACTATTTAAGTAACGAGTCTCAATGGGCCTGTCTCCCTTAGCAAGGTTAGTAGATCACCATCTACTAATTAAAGTTAGAGTAACTGAAAGAAAGAAGGTTTACCTAGTTTAAAATCTAACTCTTTTAAATTAGGCCATTCTAATAAAGTAGATTAGGTGATACATAAAGGAAGCCGCAATTAGGAATAGATGGGAAGATTACTATATTTGGACAACTTCTTTGGCATCAATATCTAAAGAAAAAAACAAACAAAAAAATCTCAACTTATTTTTCCTCCCAGAGGTACAGTAGGATCATTCAAAATTTTGTACTTTCTTCTATGCCAAATTAAGTTTATCTTTTTCATGTCAAGACTGACTACACACCAAAACAAAAGTAATCATTTCCATAGATTCTTAGGAAACGAACATCTGGCCCATATTTTCTAATGATCATCATGTTTATATGTTACCTCCAGACTGGGCCTGGCATGCAGGTATAGTAATTTGGGGTATTTTGATGGCTACTACCACCAAATGGAGCATGTGATGTTCCAGATCAATTGTTAAGACACCTGAAAACATCAGATGAATAATAACCTGGTACAATCTGTGATGCTTGAGATATTCACTAAAAACAATTTGCTTCAGTCTGCATTTAGAAGCATCATACATGAGGTTTCTCATGAATAATCCTCAAATATCTAAAGTAGATTAACCTAATAGAATTAAGTTAGAAAAATGTTCTTGTGCTTGCTGGTGGTTGTTAATTTGGCTATATTAAAAGACCAACACATTGCTCTAAATACTCTGAAGCTGATTATTAGCCTAAAAGATAGATAAACTGACCCACAAGAGGAAAGGGAAGTCTGCCTTGTTTTCCTGACAACTTGACCCAAGTGAAATGTTCTTCCTGGTATGAAAGGATTAATCCTTGAGGAAAATTATTTCCCAAGATCTTAAAGCATATCAGATAACAGAACATAACTTTCATTAACTTAACGTATTACTATGTGTAAGATTTTACACAGCATCTGCCATCATGTATGAGAATTATTTCCCAACTAACGGAAGATTGACTTTAAGCAATGAATGGCACAACTTCAAAATAGTTGTGTCATTTATTGTATAGAAAATGGCAAATGAGGCCAGGTGTGTTGACTCACACCTGTAATCCTAGCACTTTGGGAGGCTGAGCGGGTGGATCACCTGAGGTCAGGAGTTCAAGACTAGCCTGACGAACATAGTGAAACCCCATTTCTACTAAAAATACAAAAAATTGTCTGGGCGTGGTGGTGCATACCTGTAATCCCAGCTACTCGGCAGGCTGAATCAGGAGAATTGCTTGAACACAGGAGGCAGACGTTGCAGTGAGCTGAGATTGTGCCATTGCACTCCAGCCTAGGCAACAAGAGTGAAATTCGGTCCCCCAAAAAAAGAAAGAAAATGGCGAGTGTTCTAATAACACACATTGTTCAACCTCTAATTTCTATAAGCAATTATATAATAAAATATAAATCTTAAAATAAGACCCAAATAATTTTGGAGAAAATTTTAAGCTATTTAAAATAAAAATTAAGGTAAGCTCTCTTGCATAAGCAACAAGCACTGACAAGGAAGAGTGAAAAAAAATTCAAAGCAGAACAAAACCAAAACTCAATAAGTGACAAAAAGAATTAGTGTAAATTCCTGCAACAAAACCTGAACCTTCATTTATGTTGGAAATAAATGAAAAGGAAGCTTAGAATTAAAACTTGAAGGAAAGACTGGCAAAATAAGGTTAGAATTTATGTAACATAATACCACAAATACTTGAAAGAAGAAAAGTGTGATGAATATAAGTAAGAATTATCCCATTTAGCTAAAATTTATTAAGTACTCTTATGCATCTGGTATTGATTTTAAGAAAATCACAGATTTGACATAGAAACAATGGACACAAATTTATATGTTTAAAGCCTCTAAGATTTTCTCCGTTGTTTTATATGTTTGTCACACTTCAAATGAGGAAATATCTGCTTAATAAATCCTTTCAAGTATTATTATATTATGCACAAACACTATTTAGCATTTTACAGAAGTGTGTTTAAGGATGTTCCACAAAACACGTCCCCTCTGAGAGTCCCAGCTGGCCACAGATCACCCAGGGTTGGTAACTCCCCTTTGTGCTTATTGTATGAATTCCTGTGAACTCCTCAATTCCTCTCTCCCAATTAATGTGATAACATGCCTAAATAAACAAGAAAGGGAAGACCTTTAAAAGCTCTACTACTTGAACAAAAGGACTTCATTTTGTGTTATGGAACCTCAAAGTTGACAATTTACTATGACCGACAGGGTAGACATTTCCCTCCCCACTTATACGCCCCTGGTAATGACATTCACTTCACCATACTTTGAAAGTTTTCATACATTTGCGCTAAAGTCACTTGGCCTTTGGCCTTGTGCCTTCAGGGGTTAGAGGCATTGACTTTGGAGGAAAGATTAAATTAACCATAGCTAGACCAAAGAATAACTAAACAAAATAAAGAGGCAAAAAGATAAAGGAATGAGAAAGCACATTAGATGATCAAATGAGGAAGTCATTAAACAAATGAAACCTTAGATTGAGTAATTGGCAGAATTTCCTGAAACGCAAGGGCTCTTAAACTTTCAAGTACTGTTGTCCTGTGAGCAAAGTGATTGAGTGGCCACTGGGGTCGGGTGACACTAGATTGTCATCCCATGCAAGCTGAGTTGGATTAACAACAGAAAACAGACCAGGAAAATTCTTTTGGTCATTAATACTCAGCTGTGTTTATGGGAACAAGTCAATGTTATTTCTTTCTCACCCTTGAAAAGCGCAAAGAGGTGCAGGTGACTGTACCCGTGATCAATCCTCATTGTCCTCTGGGTAGAAATTTTGCTTTTACATTTCAGAATCACCCAGACCAATGCAGGGTTTCTTCTATCCTTAATGTCTGGAATATTGCCTTATCCTCAATATCTGGAATATTGCCTGGCTCTGTAAATGTGAATGATACATGAATACATTTGATTAAAAAAATGCCAGGACAAATTACTTTAAAATAACCTCTGGATATTTTCTAATTTCTGATTCTAAGTCTTTCTGATTTCATTGCCTGTGTTTCTGGAAGAATGATTCAAAGGACTGTAGCCATTCATAAATGTTTATTGCTCATTAGATACTTAAGTTTCACTATGTCTCACCAAGCATAATGTTTTCCATGTTGTGCATAATTTAATAAGATACATATATTTAGTCTATGTTTGTTTCATCTCCAAGCCCATGGAGTTGTCACTTCTCAAGTTCTGTGTTGAGCACTAAAGTGCCCTTAATAAATGGGTACAGATGGAGTGTGTGTGTGTGTGTGTGTGAAACAAGGTTGGGTGAGTTCGGGAGATACAGACCACAAATAGTGTTATACTCAATCACTCCATAAGATTCCACATAGCCTGGAGTAATTTTCCATAGCAAAATCTGAATAATGTTATTCATTTGCTAATGGTCTGAATGTCATAATTAGGACATGTTGCTGCTATAGAACTCTAATTACTAATAAAAAGCAACCTTTAACATGACTTTCTCCCGTTTAAGGCAAATGATCATTGTATATAACTCTAGCCTTTCAACTCCTTGATCATTCCAATAAAATATTTCTGAAAATGCCAAACGCATTGCTTCATTTGGAATTGTTCTAATTGGAGACTAATGATTTATATCTTTTTCAAATCTCACACATTTGGAATTGTTACCAGATGAGAAGCAAAACAGTGAAGAGTAGATATCTCAGCAGCCATTGCCCATGCAGCACTACTATTGCTGACAAGACAGGACATGTTTTCCTTCTCTTTCACTGTCTTACATGAATGGCATTGCCAAGCAAGTCAAAGGAACATAATCTAGTCAGGTTCAACTGCAGCATCTATCGGACCCACAGGGTCTCTCTGCAAATATATGTATCTATACATAGAGATGTACATAACATCAGGTTAAGCTAGCTTTTGAAGTGATAAAGTGGGCTGGGCATGGTGGCTCACGCCTGTAATCAAAGCACTTTGGGAGGCTGAGGTGGGCTGATCACTAGATCAGGAGTTCAAGACCAGTCTAGCCAATATGGGAAATCACATCTCTATTAGAAATATAAAAATTAGCTGGGTATGGTGGTGCACATCTGCAATCCCAGCTACTTGGGAGGGTGAGGCAGGAGATTTGCTTGAACCTGGGAGGTGGCGGTGGTGGTGAGCCGAGATCATGCCACTTGCACTCCAGATTGGGTGACAGCGCAAGACTCTGTCTCAAAAAAAAAAAAAAAGAATTGGTAAAGTGGGTTGCCTCCATGATATACTACAGAGAGCAGCCCTGTTTTTTTAATGGAAAAAAAAAAAAAAACCTCCCTGTTGTCTATTACAGTTCCTGAAAGTCCATTATCAGAATTGCTTTAAACTCGAATGTGTTCCCAATGAAAATCAAAATACCCTTGAAAATAAAACATGATAACACACATCAGCTAAAATCTTGATTAGCTGAGAGGAAGCTATGAGCAGGTCATCTGAGTAAATTACCTAACCGAACTTGGGTCTACTTGTCCGGTACAACCACACAGAGGTTTGCAGCAAGAGAAAAGAGGGTATTTATTTGCAGAGTGTCAAGCAAGGAGTATCAAGCAGTTCATGCTTAAGATCTGACCTCCCTAGAAGTTCACAGGCAATAGTTTTTAAAGGAAAGGCTAAGTTTCAGGATAACACAAGCTACACGCAAAATCATAAATGAATACATGGAGGCTGTACTTTGGTTTGCCTCAAAAAAGTGAGATATCCTGAAATGGGGGCTTATGAGTTATAAGTGGATTCAAACTTTGATTTGTGATTGGTTACAGAGGAAAGGCTTTGTCTAAAAGCTTGGGTTTAGCAGAAAGGAATGATAATGCCTGGGCTGTGGGTATGACTGTCTCTAGGCCTCCAGGAAGAAATTTAGAACAAAAAATGGCAGTCAGAGTTCATTCCTCAGTTCTCCTTTATCTGAGGTCTACAAGCCCGCAGATAGCATTTTCCATTTGGTGGAAGCTTGGGCTTTTGGAAAACAACTCTGAGACACATATTAAGATGTTATTTTTAGTTTCTATAGGAAACAAAGCATCTTGTGGTTCTTACTTCCTTGACTATTATTGTAAGCTTTTATTAGCTCATTTACTTCTGAAGGTTCCTTAGATGCCTAGAATTTCTGTTGAAGGAATTCAAGATTCTTTTTTATTTCCATATTTGGAGGATGGGAGAGCAGCAGGCTAAGAGAGATCCTTACTCTGTCTTAGGTATGCAATAGTAATAGCATCTTAGAACAGTGAATAGTCATTCACTCATTCATTTGGAAAACAATTACTGACAGGGCACCTATTTTATTCTAGGCAATAATACCATTTGGGGACGTAAAGATGAGTGTGATTCCTGTAGTCCAGCAGATTAAAGTTCACTGGAGGAGACAAGCTAGAAATATGGCAGTCAGTGTAGGGAAAGTACCATGACTGCAAAAGACAGAACTACAGAAGTGAGTGGGAGGGGTACTAATCCCAGACTTGGTTTGAGGGGAGGCAGGAAAGCTTCCTGGAGGAGACCAAATACGAGTAAAATCTTAAAGAAGTCAGCCCGGAACATAGCCTTACAGAGTTTCACAGTCACATGTTACATTAAAAAAAAAAAAATACTACAGTTAGCCTGCTTGACTCCCAGAAAGTCAAGAATAATTTTTGTGTCTGTTCAAAAAGTGACTTCCTATATGAAAGTGGTTTTATTATAAGTTGCAACATGACCCAAATTAAAAATCAGCAGGCATATACCATTTTTCTTTCTTTTTATTTTTTTATTTTTTTAATTTTCTTTAAGTTTGGGGATACATGTGCAGAATGTGCAGGTTTGTTACATAGGTATACATGTGCCATGGTGGTTTGAGGCAGCTATCAACCCATCATTTAGATTTTAAGCCCCAAATGCATTAGGTATTTCTCCTAATGCTCTCCCTCCCCTTGCCCCCCACACCCCGACAGGCCCCAGTGTGTGATGTTGCCCTCCCTGTGTCCATGTGTTCTCATTGTTCAGTTCCCACTTATGAGTGAAAACATGGGGTGTTTAGTTTTCTGTTTCTGTGTTAGTTTACTGAGAATGATGACTTCCAGCTTTATCCATGTCCCCTCAAAGGACATGGTCTCATTCGTTTTTATGGCTGCATAATATTCCATGGTATATACGGGCCACATTTTCTTTATCCCATCTGTCATTCATGGGCATATGGGTTGGTTCCAAGTCTTTGCTATTGTAAATAGTGCTGCAGTAAACATATACATGCATGTGTCTTTATAGTAGAATGATTTATAATCCTTTGGGTACATGCCAAGTAATGGGATTGCTAGGTCAAACGGTATTTCTGGTTCTAGATCCTTGAGGAATCGCCACACTGTTTTCCACAATTGTTGAGCTAATTTACACTCCCACCAACAGTGTAAAAGCATTCCTGTTTCTCCACAGCCTCACGAGTATCTGTTGTTTCCTGATGTTTTAATAATCACCATTCTGACTGGCATGAGATGGTATCGCACTGTGGTTTTGATTTGCATTTCTCTAATGACCAGTGATAATGACTTTTTTTTCATATGTTTGTTGGCCACATAAATGTCTTCTTTTGAGAAGGGTCTGTTCACATCCTTCACCCACTTTTTGATGGGGCTGTTTGTTTTTTATTGTACATTTGTTTAAGTTCCTTGTAGGTTCTGGATATTAGCCCTTTGTCAGATAGGTAGATTGCAAAAATTTTTTTCCATTCTGTACATTGCCTGTTCACTCTGATGATAGTTTCTTTAGATGTGCAGAAGCTCTTTAGTTTAATTAGATCCCATTTCATCAGGCTACCTGACTTCAAACTGTATTACAAGGTTACAGTAACCAAAACAGCATGGTACCCAATGGTACCCATACTGGTACCCAAACAAATATATAGACCAATGGAACAGAACAGAGACCTCAGAAATAACACCACATATCTACAACCATCTGACCTTCAACACACCTGGCAAAAACAAGCAGTGGGGAAAGGATTCCCTATTTAATAAATAATGTTGATAAAATCAGCTAGCCATATGCAGAAAATAGAAACTGGACCCCATTTTTACACCTTATACAAAAATTAACTCAAGATGGATTAAAGATTTAAGTGTAAAACCCAAAACCATAAAAACCCTAGAAGAAAACCAAGGCAATACCTTTCAGGACATAGGCGTGGGCAAAGATTTCATGACTAAAACACCAAAAGCAATTGCAATAAAAGCCAAAATTGACATATACCATTTTTCTAACTTGGCCCTGTTTATGGAAATACTAGCAAGTACTGTGTCCTTTCTGTGACTTAGTTTCCTCATTGATGAAATGTGTAGTTGGCATCTCCAATCCTAATTTTTTTAGGGTATCTTCACCAGGTTGAGACTGGTACATTGTCCATGTTTGCTGGGATAGACAGGGTCCTGTCCTTGCCACCTTCAAAAGAATAAGGTCTTGAATATAGATGTTCATGATAAATTTTATTATACTTACTTCAGCGTTTTGTATAGTGGCAACCAAATCTTTTTGTCTTTAGGAAGTAATTCATTATATTTACCAGCACATCTTTAAAGTTTTCTTTAGAAACCTACTTTTTAAAGAACGTTATCCACAGGAAAAAAAAATACATTAAATACTATGGTTACTAGAACTCAATTTAGTTAAAAACATGAAATACAGAATATAATTATAAAATGTCTCTAAATTTTCTTTTAGCAGGCTCTCATTAATGTAAGGCATATCTTTAAAAAGACCTAAAGAAGAAAAATAAGCTATTTATGTTAGATTATATATATATGTACCTTACTAAAAGTGTTTCTTTTCAGAATTACACTGTGTGAATAATGAGTCAAATTTCCAAAGGAAAAATCTATATTAATGAAAATAGTATTGTCCGCCAGGTGCAGTGACTCATGCCTGTAATCCCAGCACTTTGGGAGGCCGAAATAGGTGGATCATCTGTGGACAGGAGTTCGATACCAGCCTGACCGACATGGTAAAACCCTGTCTCTACTAAAAAAAATACAAAAATTAGCTGGGTGTGGTGGCAGGCACCTGTAATCTCAGCTACTTGGGAGGCTGAGGCAGGAGAATTACTGAAACCCAGCAGGCGGAGGTTGCAGTGAGCCGAGATCGTGCCATTGCACTCCAGTCCGGGCCTACAACAGCGAGACTCTGTCCCCACCCACCCCCCAAAAATTGGCATTCTTAAAAGCCCATTCAAAATACATATTTTTTTCATATATGCAGCCTTTGTTTAAGAATAGGAGTTAAAAAATGTTATTCTTCCTTTATAATTGTCTTCATTTATCTTATAAGAGTGAAATTATAAACCTGAAGAGAATACACACTAATAAAAGCATGTGTTCCCAAGGGCATTCTTTATATGAATTTTTAGGCTAAGTCAGTCTTCAAAATACATAAGCAGTATTGAAAGCCATGAATCTGGGTAAGAGTTGTAACAAAGAACAGAACATCGAAAAAAGAAATGTTAAATTATCATGGATAAAGTAAATTACTTCTTAAGATAAAATACATCAAGTGGTAGGAACAAACATGATCAAGTTGTTCATTTGAAATAGACTGGGAATGTATGACCTTCCTGGAACAGTTTCCTGTGGAATAATATCAATGTGTTTGATGCACGAATATTCATAGCAGGGAGTCTGTTGTGATCAGTAAGAGTGTGTTTATGTGAAAGCTTAAGTATTGCTCTGAATACTTGTTTAGCTAGTACAAACTGAGAGAAATGGGCTGTTTCATAAATATGCTTGTATATCATAAACAGTATTGAATACAGCAGTCCTTCAAGATAACTAAGGCCATGGTAAATCTGGCCATTTCGGAGGACAGATTAGCTTTGTTATTTCAATAACAGATTAATAAATAATGTATTTCTACAACGTGTTGTATCCTTTTTTAGAAACTACAACTACTTCTTTAAATATTAAGATTTGATTAGATTCTCTTTGGCATCAGTTATTCATTATTTGGAAGAAGCTAGCATTGTGTACAGAACTGTAAATCTCAAGTTGTTATTAGTGATCATAAAGCCCTTTGAATTTTAGAACATTACATTAGATTCTAATGACAAAATATAGGCAAATGAAGATTTTCTATAAAATTAATTAAGAAGAGCAAGCTATAATTATGACAGCCATGGTTTTCTTCACTAATTGCTCCTTTTTAAAGCTTAATGTTTTATTTATATTTATATTTATATAAATATTTATATATACTATCTATATATTTATATTTATATAAATATTTATATATACTATCTATATATTTATATTTATATAAATATGTAAATACATATTTATAACTATAAAAATGTTTATATGACAAGTATTTATATGACAAAATCTATTAATCTAATTCACCATATTCATAAGTTGAATGGTTGCAGCTGGAAACCATCATTCTCAGTAAACTATTGCAAGAACAGAAAACCAAACACCGCATGTTCTCACTCATGGGTGGGAATTGAACAATGAGATAACTTGGACACAGGAAGAGGAACATCACACACCAGGGCCTGTTGTGGGGTGGGGGGTGGGGGGAGGGATAGCATTAGGAGATATACCTAATATAAATGACGAGTTAATGGGTGCAGCACACCAACACGGCACATGTATTCATATGTAACAAACCTGCACGTTGTGCACATGCACCCTAGAACATAAAGTATAATAAAAAATAAATAAATAAAAATAAACCCAGGACTTCAAAAAATATATATATATTTATTATATCATAGTTTTTGTGGATCAGAAATTAAGTATACATAGAATGTATTTGTAAATATATTTAAATATTTTATATGTATAAATATAAAGTATAATATTTATATGAATATAAATATTTAATCATAAAAATTTAGGGTATTATCTATTACCTATTTATATTTTATACAATATTTTATATCACTATAGTAAATCTTTGTCATTCATAATGAATCATAGAATAATTAATGACAAGATTTGCAAACTATTTCTCCAGTTCATTAAATTTGAAATTAGTCTTCCTACAAATCATTCTTTCTCATCATTGGCTGTCACCTCATAGTGCCTAATTTCTTTCTGTTCTGAAGTTGGGAAAAGATGAACACAACTAAGGATTAATGGTAATAATGCTTTAATGAATTTTGTTACGGAGCTGCTAGAAAAGTGTTTCTACCTGGGCAGGTAACTAGTTTGCCTTTCCCTAGTTTTAAACATTGGGACAAGGATTTCAGTGTGAATAGTTTACCTGGGAGGTGATTCTTTAAAATACCAGGTGGGCATTGGAGAAGAGAGACAGTACAGGTAAGCAAGTCTATAAAAGATAAAATACCAACTAGGTTCCTGTTGTAGTCAGCTGGGCTTCATCCACATAATGAATTATGGGAAACTCGGGATTATTCCACCCGAGTGAGGAAGAAGCTGGGGTATTTACCTCTAATTCATAATACTTTTATGGATGAATAATGAGGCCTGAGAATGTAGAAATAACCAGAGATACTCAGAAATGTTAAAGAAATATCAAAGTATTTTGTTCAACAAAAAATTCTTAAAACATGGATATCATGTAGATAATCCTAGATAATATGAAATATTATCATAGATTAAATATAAAATTTAAACAATTGTAGAATTGAGAGAATGTTCAAATATTCACTTCTAAAAAACACCAGCCCTGGTTGGAATCACAGGTGAAGTCAATTCAGCCTTCCAAAAATGGAAAATTTCAATGTTTTTTAAAGTTTTCCATGGTATAGACTGACAAGACTTTTCATAATCAAAATACAAACAGATACATCATTTTCAAATGTAAATGTAAAATCTCAAATAAATCACATAAAACATAATTCTACAATATATTTAAAGACTAATGTAAAGAAAATAAATGGAGTTTATTCCAGGAATATAAGGATGATTCAATATTACAAAATCCATTAATATAATTCACCATATTCATAAGTCAAATGATCAAAAACTAAGACCATTTGGTAAAACTTACCATTCATTCCTGATTTTTCAATAAATCTTAAATAAAATTTGAGTAAATGGGCAAGCGATTAAACACTAGAAACAGTTGTAGTCGTTTTGAGACAAAACAAGCACTATTAGTTATCTACTGCTGCAAAACAAATTATCAAGAAACTTAGACATTTAAAATATATATATTTATGATGTCACAGTTTCTGTGGATCAGAAATTCAGTAGCAGTTTAGCTGTGTGCCTCTGATGCAGGGTCTCCCATAAGGCTACAATCAAGGTGTCTTTTCAAGGCTTGACTGTGGGGAATTTCTACCTTACTACTTATACCAAAATAAAATCCCAGTGATCAAAGATTGAAACATGCATACACACACACACACACACAAATATGTTCTCTTTATTCTTTTTCAATCTTTGATAGGAAGTGCCTTTTTAAGCAACACTCAAAACCCAGAATCCATAAAAGTAGGTACACTGTAAATACACTCAAATTTCTTTGTAATAAGGACACCATAACGAAAGCACAACATAATATAAAACACACAAAAACACAAACTTAGAAAATACTTTCAACATACATCAGAGTAAAGAAGAGCTGATCTCCTTAACAGAGAAAATGCCTTACAAATAAATAAGAAAAACTAAAATTTTATTAGAATAATGTACAAAATAAATAGATTCACAAAGAGCTGAAAATGGCTCATTTGTATGAGATCTTCAGACTTAACCATCCTTTATACAATCTCAGTATTTCTATATCTTCCTCTGTCAGATTGGCAATAATTTTAACATGTGAGAATTCTGTGGCAAGGATATGACTAAACATGCAATTTCTTACACTGTTACTTTAAATAGTTTAAATCGTTATAATTACTTTTGGGTTTTGTTTTGTTTCATTTTGTTTTATTTTGTTTTTTTGAGATGAAGTTTTGCTCTTGTTGCCCAGGCTGGAGTGCAGTGGCGCAATCTCGGCTCACTGCAACCTCCGCCTCCTGGATTCAAGCAATTCTCCTGCCTCACCCTCCCAAGTAGCTGGGATCACAGGCTCACGCCACCACACCCAGTTAACTTTGTTTTAATAGAGATGAGGTTTCACCATGTTCATCAGGCTGGGCTTGAACTCCTGACCTCAAGTGATGGGAACCCATCTCGGCTTCCCAACATGCTAGGATTAGAGGCATAAGCCATGGTGCCCAGCCTCTTATAATTGCTTTTGATTATAACTTTTTTTTCCACTTTTATTTTAGGTTCAGAGATACACATGCAGGTTTGTTATACAGGTAAACTCGTGTCATGGAGGTTTGTTGTACAGATTATTTCAACACTTAGGTACTAAGCCTAGTAACCCAATAGTCATTTTTTCTGGTCCTCTCCCTCCTCCGAAACTCCACCCTCAGGTAGACTCCAGTGTCTGCTGTTCCCCTCTTTGTGTGCATATATTCTCTTCATTTACCTCCTACTTATAAGTGAGAATATGTGGTATTTTTTTTTTTTGTCCGTGCATTAGTTTGCTGAAGATGATGGCCCCCTGCTCTATGCATGTTTCTGCAAAGGACCATGATCTTGTTCTTTTTCATGACTGCATAGTATTCTAAGGTGTATATGTACCACATTTTCTTTATCCAGTCTACCACTGATGAGCATTGAGGTTGATTCCATGTCTTTGTTATTGTGAATACAGCTGCATTGAACATACACATGCATGTGTCTCTGTGGTAGATTGATTTGTTAATATATTTCTCTGTGTATATAACCAGTAATGGGATTGCTGAATTAAATGGTAATTCCGTTTTTAGCTCTTTGAGGAATTGCCACACTGCTTCGCACAATGGTTGAACTAATTTACACTCACACCAACAGTGTATGTGTGTTTCCTTTACTCCGCAACCTCACCAACACCTGTTACTTTTTGATTTTTTAATAATAGTCATTTTGACTGACGTGAGATGGTATCACATTGTAGTTTTGATTTCCATTTCCCTAACGATCAGCAATAATTAGCTATTCTTCGTATGCTTATTGGTTGCATGTATGCCTTCTTTTGAAAAGTGTCCTTTACCCACTTTTTAATGAGATTTTTTTTTTTTGAAAATTTGTTTATGTTCCCTATAGATGCTCAATGTTATAACTTTGTCATATGTGTTGTTTGCAAATATTTTCTCCCATTCTGCAGGTTGTCTGTTTACTCTGTTCATAATTTCTTTTGCTGTGCAGAAGCTAAGTTTAGTTAGATCCCGTTTGTCAATCAGAGATGACAGAAACAAGTGGAAAAACACTCCATGCTCACAGATTAGAAGAACCGATATTATTAAAACAGCAATACTGTGCAAAGAAATTTGCAGATTCTATGCTATTCCTGTCCAACAGTCAACGACATTCTTCAGAGAAGTAGAAAAAACTATTTTAAAATTCATGTGGAACCAAAAAAGAGTCAAAAATAGCCAAGGCAATTCTAAGCAAAAGGAAAAAAGCTGGATGCATCATGCTACTTGATTTCAAACTATAATACAGGGATACAATAACCAAAACAGCATTGTACTTGTACAAAAACAGACACATAGACCAATGGAACAGAAATAAGGCCATACAACTACAACCATCTGATCTTTGACAAAGCTGATAAAAATAGGCAGTGGATAAAGACTCTGTTCCATAAATGGTGCTGGGATAACTGACTAGACATATGCAGAAGATTGAAATTGGATTCCTTCCTTACACCATATACAAACATCAACTCAAGATGCATAAAAGACTTAAATGTAAAAATCCCAGACCGTAAAAACCCTGGAAGACAACCTAGGCAATACCATACTAGACATAGAAACTGGGAAAGATTTCTTAATAAGACAACTTTTAATTAAACATATGCCTGATATTTGACCCAGCAATTACCTTATTAGAAATCTATCCTAAAAACATTTCTGCCATCTGATATATCTATAAGTTTATTTACTTCTGCTTTTTTTTAATTGCAAAAAGCTGGAGCAACTCAAAAGTCTTTCAGTAGAGGACTAGTTAAATAGGTAATAATATATTCACACAATAAAATACAATGCAGGTCTTAAAAGTGAAACAAATCTTAGTATACAGCTAATACAGAGATATCTAGAGATTCAGTTAAGATTATTTTTAAATGGGGCAAAAGGCAAAAGAGTGATTATAGTATGTACCTAATTATATATCTATATTTTAAAAGATAAAATTAGAAAATATAATTGTGTGTATATATGCATACTTTTGGAAAATAGAATTGAATATTAGGTTGGGAAAGAGACTACATTTTCATGCTATCTGCCATGTATGGTTTGACTATGAAAATTGTAGAATGATTTTTCATTATTTTGCTTTTACTAAATACATAAATTATGTTATAATAATTAAATATGAATAATTGTATTATAATTAGAATTATATAGTAATTTACTTGAAAATTAAGAAAATAGTGATATATTCAGTCATTTTTGGAACAAAAATAAAGACCAACTTTTTCCAAAGTATGTTTTGTAGAAAAGTAATCTTGGAAATGATGTTAAAACAACAATGAAAACAGACATAACAACTACAACAAAAAAGCGTTCTTCAGTCAAAATAATTAGAAACACCAGGAATTCTGCCTCAAACAGCAAATTATGTGTATTCAAATATTTAAGCCTCTTACAAATCTTGCAATAAAGAAACTTTTCTGGTTAACCAAATGTATTAGTCCATTTTCACACTGCTATAAAGATACTACTTGACACTGGGTAATTTATAAAGAAAAGAGGTTTAATTGACTCACAGTTCCACATGACTGGGGAGACCACAGGAAATTTACAGTCATGATGGAAGGGGAAGTAGGCACGTCTTACATGTCGGTAGGTGAGAGACAGCATGTGTGAAAGTAGAACAGTCAGACTTATAAAACCATCAGATCTCATGAGGACTCACTCACGATCATAAAAGCAGCATGGGGGAAACTGCTCCCATGATCTAATCACCTCCCACCAGGTCCCTCTCTTGACACGTGGGGATTAAGGGGATTGTAATTTGAGATGAAATTTGCGTGGGAACACAGAGTCAAACCATATCACCAAGCATTTTCCAAACATTTATTCATCTTTCATTTGTCACCTATTAGTATCTTACAAATCATACTTGTAAAATCCATTTAGAACTGTACCAGAGGCAATTAATGCAATCATTTTAGCTATGTTTAAGAATGGTGTTGCGTATGTTTATTGTGGCACTATTCACAATAGCAAAGACTTGGAATCAGCCCAAATGTCCATCAGTGACAGACTGGATTGAGAAAATGTGGCACATATACACCATGGAATACTAGGCAGCCATAAAAAAGGATGAGTTTGTGTCCTTTGTAGGGACATGGATGCAGCTGGAAACCATCATTCTTAGCAAACTACCACAAGAACAGAAAACCAAACACCGCATGTTCTCATTCATAGGTGGGAACTGAACAATAAGATCACTTGGACTCGGGAAGGGGAACATCACACATCAAGGCCTATCATGGGGAGGGGGGAAGGGGGAGGGATTGCATTGGGAGTTATACCTGATGTAAATGACGAGTTGATGGGTGCTGACGAGTTGATGGGTGCAGCACACCAACATGGCACAAGTATACATATGTAACAAACCTGCACGTTATGCATATGTACCCTAGAACTTAAAAGTATAATAATAATAAAAAATAAATAAATTTTTAAAAAATAAATAAATAAATAAAACTTCCCAATTGGGAAAAAAAAAATGGTGTTGAAATACTCATTTCAGACTAGGCTGTCAGAAATTCTGGGAGTATGGCATCTTGGCCACATCCCTAGGTGCCATGGTCCTTCTCTGTCTCTCTGGGAAGTAATCTAATACTGAGAGGGGTGTTCTGACCTCACCTGGAGGATGTGTATAAGGCTAGAATTCTGAGATCTGTGCTCGAGAGAGCAGTAGTTGCTACAGGACTTTGCTCTCTTTGGTAACAAGCAAAAGCCAAGATACTTTTGGTGGATATGGATTACTTTTCCCAGAAGCCGGGCAAAAATCTTATTTGAATAATTCAAGTCGCAGAATCCTTTGGAAGGGGGCTGCCCTATGGACTTGCTTTTGGTGGCATTGTTTGTTCATGCCAGTGCTACTAGAACTAGAAGGTCACTGTTCCACCGATCTGATTGTTCCCAGCTCCTGTAGTTGGAAGAGATGCAGTTGCCATGCAGGGAGACCTTGGAGAACAGAAACTTCTTTGACAGGAGTTTCTGTCAACAAGGGTAAAGGTTCAGAGGGTAAAGACTTTCCATTTCATCATTTTTTCTTTTTATTTTTCTAGCAGAAAACACCTACGTATTTACTCATGACAATCTAATAAAACTAGGAGTCAAAAATAAAATAAAATAAAATAAAATGAATAAATAAATTTTTTTTAAAAAAACATATTGGAAATTAAGAAACAGTAACGAGTGACACCTGAATTAAAGATAAACTGAAAATAAAATTCACTATAAGACATTCAAAGTTTGCACTTATGAGAAACTTTATAACCTGAATGCTTAAATCATTTCAGAATTATGGGGGATAAAATTGAATAGTAAAGACAAGTGCCTGCATGTAAGGCAGGTGTGATTTTGTTGTTGTTGTTGTTGTTCTACACAATTATCTCTCATAAATGAATCGTTATATATTTGAGTTGTTAGAGAGTCTCTCAAATTATGTGTCATGTTCTCAGTATGTTTTAAGCAATGATAATCTAGTTGAGGAGGACATATTAGCCTTAAATGATAGCCCTCAATGCAGTTTGGGATGCTTATCAAGTTTACCTGACAGTGTTGACTAATGAAGATAGCAAATAAATTGAACAAGGATTTGGTAATTACTCTGGTGCAAATTATTTTGTATTTATAGGTCTTGTATTTGATGAGAAACATGAATTTTTAGAACTATTCAGAGTAAAAATATACTAGTTACATTTCAGAGATAATCAAAAATATGTTTTTAGAACAAATGAGAAAAAAAACTGTCTTATGCCATGCAAATGAGACTTAACTGTGTGAGGAAATACCAGAGACCATCAGGTGCTGCATCTTAAACAACTTAGGCCATGTGAAGATTAAGTGCATTACGAAAAAGTACTCAGTGACTCATCAAGCGGAACTAGTGGCAAAAAATATTGATGTCAAAGATGCATATAAAAAACTCAAATAAAATTGCTTCAAAAATATGAGAGAAGGAAGAGTGATATTCCTAAATTAATTCATGCTTCTAACTCGTGACAAAATGGAAACCTAGAATTTGTTATAGGTCCCTCCCTTACCCCTACCATGGGTATATCACCAAAGAGGAAAAGTTATAGGTTAAAAAAAAAATGAACGCAAATTTTGCCAAGCCAAATGAATGCCAAATGAGAAAAGGAATTCTTTAACAGGACACAAAACACACTGTGATAAAACGAACTATTGAACAACAGTAAAATTATTTTTAATCAATTGGCATTTTCAGAATAATAAAAGGGCAAAAATTGAAAAAGGGTATTTGTGACAAAAACTGATCAAGCACTCATATTTAAATATTCAAGGAATGTTTATGATTCAATAACAGATGACCCAATGTAAGATGGACAATAAGCACTTCAAAATAAAGGAAATATCTAATAACCAATAAACTTGTGAAAAAGTTATCAAAATTAGAGGAATGGACACTAATTTAATGTAATTTTCCAAGATGAAAAATTACTACATACTCTCCAGAATGTCTAAAATTAAAAGACAAAAAATACCAAGTATTGGCAATAATTTGAGCAACTGGCAGTCTCACACGCTGCTGCTGTAGAATACATTGCTACAATCACTTTTAAATTGTTTTGCATTATCTTCTATGTTTGACTACTACATATCTCATAACATAACAATTTCACACTCAAGTATTTATTCAGCACAAATTCATGAACATATACGTGAAACATAGATATAAGAATGTTTATACTCCCAAAGCAAAAACAACCCAAAGTGTATCAATAATAGAATAAATAAGTAGTGTTTTAGTCATACAATAAATACTGTAAAACAATTAAAATGAACAATCTACAACGGTGTTCAACCACATGGATGAATTTTATAAACCAAAATTTTAGTGAAAGGAGCCAGATACGAAACAACACATACTCTATGATTCATTTTTATATAGTTGAAAACAGACAAAACAAATCTATTGTGTTAGAAGTCAGTGTAGTGACTAACATTTGCTTTGGAGTAGGGATGGTGACTTGGACAGTGCAGGAGGAGGTGGTTGCGATGCTCAATTTCTTGAGCAGATTGATTGTTACCTTGGTTAGTTCAATTTGTGCTCATAATTTATGTACTTTTCTCTTACTTTTCAACTAAAAAATTAAAAGTGGATTAAAATCTAAATGAATAAATCTTTAAAATATTTAAAAGAATGTGTAATTTTTGTAATATTTAAAGATATTTATGGAAAAAGGTATAATAACCAAAAAAGGGTACTTAGAAGCCACAAAGGAAATAAAAAGCATACTCCACTAATAAAAAATAACTTTTCTATGGCAAATATCCCTGTAAACAAATTCTAATGAAATATACTACACCAGGGTAAGTACTTGTTCCACACAAAATTAAGTTTTACTCTTTCTGATGCATATAAACCACAAAGCCTAATAAGCTAATCATAGAGCCTAACAGACAAATGGACAATAGAAAATGGCAATAATTCATAAAAGAAATATTGCAAAAGGTCAATAAGCATAAAATATTTCTCAACCTCACTGATAGGAGGCTGCAAATTAAACGGTTCAAGAAGAAATTACAATATAATTTGGGTAGTAGTAAATAATCTCTTGATATTTATTAAAAACAACACATCTATTCTTTGAACTTGCAAACATACTTTTGAAAATCATAAAAATATGTGTTCAAGCATTTTCATTTCAGCACTGTTGCCTGTGGCAAAATACTGTAGTGGACAGAATCCTGAATATCCTCCTCTGTCTCTCTTTTTCTGTCTGTCTGTCTCTCTCTTTTCTCTTCTCTCTCTCTCCCTCTCTCTCTCTCTCATACACACACACACACACACACACACTTGAATAAATCATACTTATAGAATACTACATAGCTATTAAAACAAATGTGCTAATCATCAAGTTGACCTGGATGGCTGTCAGGGACACAGAGTGCACCTTAAAAAGCAAATTGCAGAGGTCTTGTTTTATTATGAAAAAAAATTTAAGCACAGCAAGAGAAAAAATTCAAAATGCATATATGCTAATATATGTTTGTAAATACTTATGAGCAGACATAAATATGTGGAAGAAAACACATCAGGTTGTTAGCATGATTCCCTGAGATAGGGTATTTTTTATTTTTAATTTTTTTCCTGTGACTCATTGGTGTCTTTATGAAAGACTAATGTGGACATTTGGAATTGATAAATTTTGTTATCATCTAGAAAGACATATCATATTTTGAAGAACTCTTCATAGCTGTTGAATCTTCTTGATGACAGTTTTACTTTATTTGGCATGCTTGATGTTATATCTACTCCACATTTTTATGACTGGCTTTTAATAAACATCTTTGAAGCACTTTCTTAATCTTTCTCAATTCTTGCTGGCTTGACCAAAAAGAGCACTTTTTCTGGAAGTGTGAAATCAGACACTTACTTAAGGAGCTGTATTTTGGTGATAATTTCTTTTTGTCACACAAAAGTTGTCATGGTTAGAGATACCACATAAATGCCTTGTCTTTCAATTTAAAGAAAAGTATAATCAGAACCAATGGCATTTTACCGGTTTTAAAAAGGTGTATTCTGTTTGTTATCTGTATCTATTTAACCATAAATTCGATCCATGTCACTTGTGGGTTTTCAAAGATTTTTTTTCATTCTTTAGGCAGCTAAAATCTAGGACAGTGTTAAGTTTCTTCATTTTGTCAATTATACATAAAAATTTAGAAACAACAGCAACAAAAATATTAGAAACTACATGAATCTGCATTTCTTGGATTAAATAGTTTAATAAAAACTATTTCTTAATATTTGTATACTAAAAACTAGTGATGGTGTTATGTGTTTCAGTATCCTTTCTCTTATTTGAACATCGGTTTCTGAAAGGAGCCTATATAATATAAATGGTATGTAGTAAATGAGGCACTGTCTTGGCTTGGACTGCTATAACAAATTACCATAGACCATTGACTAAACCACAAACATAAATTTCTCACAGTTCTGGAAGTTGGAAAGCCAAGATGAGGGTGCCAGTATAGCTAGCTTCTAGTGGGGGTCTTCTTGCACTTTGCAGACAGCCAGCTTCTTGGCTCCTCACATGGCAGAAAGAAGGTTATCAAGCTCTCTGGCCTCTTCTTACAAGCGTATTAATTACTTTCTGAAGGCTCCACCTCCAAACACCATCACATTGCTGACTCGGGGGATGTAGACATCAGTTCATAACAGGTACCCTTAACTGTTTCTTGTAGCTTGCATTCTAATTATGATCATCATCATCACCTCAGTGTTAGATGACAGGAAGCAACTTTTCCTTGGTTGAAGAATTCATCAACAGTTCGAAATTTACTAAAAAATATTATTTTACTTGCAATTTGACCTCTTTCAAGAGGGATAACGTTTAGATCACAGTCTTCAGAATTATTAACATGTATATCTTTTTTAGAGAGTTGATTTTAATGACCTATCATAATTAATAGACTTTAAATAAATAGGGAATCCTTTCCCCATTTCTTGTTTTTCTCAGGTTTGTCAAAGATCAGATGGCTGTAGATGAGTGGTATTATTTCTGAGGGCCCTGTTCTGTTCCATTGGTCTATATCTCTGTTTTGGTGCTAGTACCATGCTGTTTTGGTTACTGTAGCCTTGTAGTATAGTTTGAGGTCAGGTAACGTGATGCCTCCAGCATTGTTCTTTTGGCTTAGGATTGTCTTGGCAATGTGAGGTCTTTTTTGGTTCCATATGAACTTCAAAACAATTTTTCCCAATTCTGTGAAGAAAGTCATTGGTAGCTTAATGGGGATGGCATTGAATCTATAAATTACCTTGGGCAGTATGGCCATTTTCACAATATTGATTCTTTCTATCCATGAGCATGGTATGTTCTTCCATTTGTTTGTGTCCTTTTTTATTTCACTAAGCAGTGGTTTGTAGTTCTCCTTGAAGAGGTCCTTTTATTGGCTAGCCATAAGTATAAAGCTGAAACTCGATCCTTTCCTTACTCCTTATATGAAAATTAATTCAAGATGGATTAGAGACTTAAATGTTAGACTTAAAACCATAAAAACCCTAGAAGAAAACCTAGGTAATATCATTCAGGACATTGGCATGGGAAAGGACTTCATGTCTAAAACACCAAAAGTAATGGCAACAAAAGTCAAAATTGACAAATGGGATCTAATTAAACTAAAGAGCTTCTGCACAGCAAAAGAAACTACCATCAGAGTGAACAGGCAACCTACAGAATGGGAGAAAAATTTTGCAATCTACTCATCTGATAAAGGGCTAATATCCAGTACCTATAAAGGACTCAATCAAATTTACAAGAAAAACCAAACAATCCCATCAAAAAGTGGGCAAAGGATATGAACAGACACTTCTCAAAGGAAGACATTCATACGGCCAACGGACACATGAAAAAATGCTCCTCATCACTGGCCATCAGAGAAATGCAAATCAAAACCACAATGAGACACCATCTCACACCAGTTAGAATAGCAATCATTAAAAAACCAGGAAACAACAGGTGCTGGAGAGGATGTGGAGACATAGGAACACTTTTACACTGTTGGTGGGACTGTAGATTAGTTCAACCATTGTGGAACACAGTGTGGCGATTCCTCAAGGATCTAGAGCTAGAAATACCATTTGACCCAGCCATCCCATTACTGGGGATATACCCAAAGGATTATAAGTCATGCTGCTGTAAAGACACATGCACACGTATGTTTACTGCGGCACTATTCACAATAGCAAAGACTTGGAATCAACCCAAATGCCCATCAGTGACAGACTGGATTAAGAAAATGTGGCACATATACACCATGGAATACTATGCAGCCATAAAAAAGGATGAGTTCTTTCCTTTGTAGGGACATTGATGCTGCTGGAAACCATCATGCTCAGCAAATTATCAAAAGAACAGAAAACCAAATACTGCATGTTCTCACTCATAGGTGGGAATTGAACAATGAAATCACTTGGACACAGGAAAGGGAGCTTCACACACTGGGTCCTTTTATGGGGAGGGGGAAAGGGGGAGGGATAGCATTAGGAGATATACCTAATGTAAATGACGAGTTAATGGGTGCAGCACACCAACATGGCACATGTGTACATATGTAACAAACCTGCACATTGTGCACATGTACCCTAGCACTTAAAGTATAATAAAAAAAGAAAAAAATAGATTTTAAATAAATATATATGTATTTACTTATTTTGAGTCATCGATAAATTTGCAAAACTGTTTCTTAGGGCTTATGATTCAAAGTATACTGACAAAATAAAGCCAAGCAGTACAGTAAATGTACATTGGGTGATATTTCACTAACTAAACAAACCTTAGTTACTACTTGTATTGCTTAGATTTAAAGACAGGAACATTACAAATGGTTTAAAACTCATAATGATTCAAAATCTTTAAGGAAAAAAATGCACAAACCTTCCATTATCTTCCTTGTCATTTTTTAATGTTTTTCTCTTCTTATGTTTTTCTACTGTTGGATAAGGTGGGCAATGTGTATTCTGACATATAGACTAAGAAAAAAATTGCTATCAAGAAAAACAGAAAAAAAAACAACAAAAAGAAAAAAAAAGCATCATTTTTGTTAATTTGTAGTATAAGTTGAATTAAATGTGCTACCCAGTAGCATACAAAATCAATTTTCAAAAATTGAGTACTATGAATATAAAGGGAAAATAGTTCCTACCAAATTGGGAGTTTATATTCAAAGACAATATCTTTCAGCATACTGATCTCATATTACAAAGAACATAAAGGAGTTATTTAAAGAAAAAAGAAATAAAAATGTCAATTCCTTCACAAAGGAAAAATTTATTTGTGATTTAAAAACAAATTAAACAACTGCTTTAAAATATGCTCTTTGTTCAATCTCAAGCCTTTTTAATCCAAAAAGATTTTGAAATCAGGTGAATACAAATATTTATATAGAATATATAAACAATGCAGATGTTAAACTGTAGGACATAAACGTTTAAAGAGTTAGAGAGACAGGAAATAAAGATGGCAATAAACACATTACTAGAATATTCATCTTAAAGATCATTGTTCATCATTGTTCATGAAGCTGACCTTCTCAGTTCTTTCTTTTTTTAACTTTCATTTTAGGTTCGGGGTACACACGAAGTTTTGCTATATAAGAAAACTCATGTCACAGGAGTTTCTTATACAGATTATTTTATCACCCAGGTAATAAGTCGAGTACCAAACAGTTATTTTTTCTACTCCTCTCCCTCCTCCCACCCTTCACCCTCAAGTAGTCCTGTGTCTGTTGTCCGCTTCTTTGTGTTCATGAGTGCTCATCATTTAGCTCCCACTTATAGGTGAGAACATGTGGCATTTGGTCTTCTGTTCTTGTGTTAGTTTGCTAAGGATAACAGCCTCCAGCTCCATCCATGTTCTCGCAAAAGGCATGATCTTATTCTTTTTTATGACTGCATGGTATTCCATGGCATATATGTACCACGTTTTCCTTATCCAATCTGTCATTGATGAGCACTTAGGTTGATTCCATGTCTTTGCTATTGTGAATAGTGCTGCAATTAACATAAGTGTGCATGTGTCTTTATGGTGAAATGATTTATATTCCTCTAGTATATACTCAGTAACAGGACTGATGGATTGAATGGTAGTTTTTAGCTCTTTGAGAAATTGCCACACTGCTTTCCAAAATGGTTGAACTAATTTACACCACCACAACAGTGTATAAGTGTTCCATTTTCTCCAAAAACTCATGATCATCTGTTATTTTTTGACTTTTATTAATGATAGCCATTCTGATTGATGTGAGATGGTGTCTCACTGTTGAACTTTTTACGTCTACTAAATATCTGAGGAATTATGTTAGGTCTCTAAATCATGTCTGTTATTCTTTCAGCTGCCAATAATAGCAGCTAACTTACTATGCTTCATTTTAATAACTAGATAATTGGTGTCTTGGAATAATATTTAACTGGTCCATTTTAAGATCCATTGTGAAGTCATTTCCAGTCATTTCGAAAGTATAAACATTTTCTCACTTGTAAACTACTTCAAAGCTTGGGCAAGAACACTAAGCATGTCAAAGTTCTTGTTTCTTCCCATCTCTGACTTCAAAAATGTATATTAAAAAAGATGGTAATTAATATTCAGTATGACTTGGGTGATATTTAACCTCTGAATCAGTTTAGCTTCATTAGTTTAAGTTTGTAATAATACAATAAGCATGAAAGTTTCAGATCTTAACCCAATAATCTTTAGTGACATTACACTTCATAGTCTTGCTTCAGCTCTTCATGTAATCATCTCGTGTGATTTTCTTGTATTTGTTTTCAAAATATTATTTGGCAACCCAAGGTTCTTGCTTAAATAACCTATTTTCTATTTAGTGCACACCATGCAAAAATTGTCTTTAAAGACAAAAGACCAAAAACGACACACAAAACAGTAATAAGTTTAAAAATAATTATACAATACTCATACCCTAGAAAGACAAGCTCACCTGATTCAAAGATTCCACATGGGCTTTGGTTTTACAAAATAACTATTACTACTCTTCACTTGTCTGTAGCTCTGGGGGCAAGACCCCATCTGGCAATTGTTCCAGTACAAAAGGGGAATGGTAGCAGGTGAGGGGATGGGATAGATGTCACCAAAACCAGAGAAATGAGCAGATCCCAGAATGTGTGAATAAGTCCAAAAAGCTTGGAAGGAGATGTTCACCAAACCAAGTGGGTTAGAAACAGATGTAGAAACTGAGCTAAAGTGCCAGAAATCCAGGAAATCAGAGGATGAGAGTAATTGCAAGCAGGTTCAGAGAGAAAACAGAGGTTTTTGGTGTAAAATGGCATGTGGTTTGCAGCCCATGATCCAGCTGGGCTCAACTTTTCACAAACATATCTGTGAAGGCACAGGAAGATTAAAAAAGTCAGAACACTGTAAACCAGAACTGACAATTAACCTATTGCAAGTATCTATGAGAAATTTTCATAAACTGGAAAGTAAAAGAATTGAGTTGAAAATTGTGATAGGTATTTCAACCTTACTTTACTTAATTAGGAGTAGGTAAAATTTTCTCTTTCCTGTTATTTCCCTGGTCCAAAAATAAATCTGCATCAATCAGAACACTAGGCAAATATCTTTTTACTCTAGGGAGGCTATATTTTGAAATTCATCTTCCTGCCCCTTAACCCATGATTATTACTACCATGACAACCCCTTTTTGTACATATGTTTGGAGATTACAGAAAACAATGTTATAATGTGTATGTGGGGTGAGGGGTGGTGAGGAGTTGTCTAGTGATGTACAACATTCTAAAATGTATGATCTGAGTGCTGCAAAATTAGGCAAAACTAGATATCAGAGGCCCTATGTCTGATCAGTAGCACGTCACTGACTATTTGTTAGTGAATATTGGGCTAAGAGTTATGTACATCAACATGTTTTTCGGTTGTAGATGTGGGAGATAAGCATCTGTTTGCAAGTATATAGAGCTTAAGGCAATGGCACCCAATCAATGAAATTTGGGATATGCAAGATAAGTATATGGTGAAAATAATATTTTTTTCAGTAAGGCATTGACTGGAGTTACTCAAGTCATGTCAAAGAGGAAGGTCCCATATAAGTTTTGCAACTATTCACAGCTTTCTAATACCCACTAAGAATGAGATATTTGAGGCAAAGGACCCTCTGTATTACTTTCCCTAGGCCGCTGTTGGTATTTTGAGAAGGTGAATGAGGCAGCAGTCCCACGTTTTTATTTTAAATTTTCTGATTGCCACAAAAAGTAGTAGCTAATTAAGTATTTTACTTTTATTTGAAATAATGGTCAATGTAGGGGTGAGATTTTGGCAGCAGAGTGGACAAGCATAAGCATAGATTCAGCTTGTCTTCTCCATGAATAATATCATTGATCTCACTGTGTGATTTTAAGGTGGACGTGAAAACAATCTTTTTCCAGATATTTATTATTTTCTTTTTCTTTTCTCTTTTTTGCTATGTTTAAGGTCTATGATAATGTTTTGATATACATAAATAGTAAAACAATACCTACGGAAGCATATTAATATATCCATAACTTCATATAGTAATTTTTTTTGGTTCGGAGTCAGAGCACCTGAAATCTATACTCTCTTAGCAAATTTCCATTTATACAAAGCAATTATTGTTGACTATATCCTCATGCTGTGCATTAGATTTCTAGATTTACTCACACTATATAACTGCAACTCTACCTTTTGACTTACCTCTCCCCTTTTCCTTCACCCTGGTAAACACAGGTCTACTATTTTCCGCATATTTAACTGTTTTGTTATATTTTTAGATTTACATATATAAGTGAGATGATGCAATATTGAAAGCAATTTTAACAAGAGGATTTCAGAACTGTGCTTGTTAACAGTAACCTCACTAGATTAACTTTCAGGCTTGATCTGAATGTATATGATTTAAGATATTTATTAAAATACCAAACACACCTAAACTTTCTCTTGATATTTCATAGGCATTGCTTGCAAAAGAAGCATTTGTGAGGATCACAGGGCTCTGCATAAAGTAACCTTTTTTTTCTTGTCCCTGAAGTTTTTATGCCCAAGTATCTTTCTGTTGCGAAAATCATTGATTTGGGTTTTGCCACTTACTTAATCTTGGTCCTCAAATCCAGTTGCCCAATCACCTTGCTGACTTTACCCTACAGCATCTGCCTGACTTTTGTTATCTTAGTTGAACTTTTTGAATAAAACTTCGGGCCCATTTACTAGCCTCCTTCCTATTTTATCAGGTCTATTTATATCATCTGCCCTGTGGCTGCACAAGTCCTAACATGATCTTTATCTCTCTCAAATTTAGTTGGTTATTGTGATTATATGTTGGCAAAAGCCCAAAGACAAAACAAATTAGTAAATAATCATGCTGTTTGCAGCTTTCATTTCATATACCTTACTTGATTTCCACATGGAGAAATCTGATGTCTATGGAAGGCCAGAAGTTAAGACAGTACTGAGTTCTCTTTTAGAGAAGATAAGAATGTAAACAGATATAATTAACAGATTACAAAATTTTTTCATAAGTGTAAGCAGACATAAGTGTAATCAGGGTCATAATACTGCCAGATAAATTCAAAGCTAGTTTATTTGGGAAAGCTTAAGGTACTTTCATTTGAAGTAAGAAAACATTTATTGCTGTATATTCTGAAAAAGTGTTGTGCATTTGTTCTCTGCACATTGAGAGGATTTTCAGTGGAAGTGTTGCTGCTTTTGTGTGAGTTGAAATCTTCACACTTAAATCTTTGCATCTGGAGAAGTTTAGATTTAGAAGATCTGTCTTTCAACTGCTCTCCAACCAACCTCATTGCACATTGTATATCATTCTTTTGTGTCTTTTCTCTCTTCAATAGTGCACATGGCTCAGGTAAAGAGTAGATATAAAAAAATATAAACACACTCTGGAAGTTTCTTGATTCTTCAAACCATCTTAAAATAGAATTTGTAAGCCTAAATTCACACTGAGTCTCAAAGTTTGTATATGGTTAATTTACTGTTCTGTCTGTCTTGATGCTGAACCGATGTTTTTGTTTGTTTAATGTGAGTGATCTTTCTAATCCCATTAAGTGGAAACAAAGTTTACAAATGTAAATCCATTTTACTTTGATTTAGTACTTTTGCAAGACCAGACTTCACAAATCAAGGACTGAACTTTGACAGCAAGAGTAGTTTCAAAAGGTGTTTTTCCTCTCACCTTCGAGAAAAAAGGAGTAAGACCTTTCTAGGGATTTCTTTTTTTTTTTTTCCCTCGAAAGATAAACACTGGTAGTATGGGAGGTTGAGGGGATTGGACTTGGCAGAGCTCTTTTGTTCAGAAGTAAATGTTGAGCCTACACTGATATCCTACAGATGGAATACGATCTGTGAGATTATTCCTGTTGTTTTTCTACTACTAAGTCAATTAAGATTATTTGAAGGGAAAAATTAACAGGTACTCTCTCTTGGGCATTGAGGATAAAACTTTGGACTCTGGGTCAGAAGAAATGGAACAAGCTATAATCATAATCAAGCCATAATAAACAAGCCTCACTTTTCATATGTATAAAATAATGGCAATAGTGGTTAGTATTTATTGAGCAGATGGAATTTCTACTTCTAATTCTCACAATAGCCCACTTGAGTTTCTGCAATAATTTATTTAGTCAAATTTACGTGAAAATGCCTGCCATACTATATACTATTGTTCTGAAAATCAAATGAGGCAATTCATGTAAAACTATCTGAAAATTAAAGTTAAATTCTCAGTAGGGAGGACTCTTGGCTATCTTTCTTGAAATCATTTTTATAGCTATTTTGCATAATTCAGTTGCTCTCAGAGGAAAAAGAAGTTGTATACAGATTCTACATTTTAATAAGCAATGTCAAAATAAGAACATAGAGATAAACACTTTTTCCCTTGAGTAACAAACAACTTGAAAAAGTCAGTATAATACTTTTGACAGATATTATTAACAGGAAATTGTGGAATTAGTATACTTAAAGTCTAGGGAGAAAAATTTTACATTTTTCTCAGGAACTCTAATAGATATGTCAATACAAGAATAAATATGAATCTAAAATTAACCTAGTTAATATGACCAATAAAGAGTAATAATGGGTGGGAGACAAGTGTTTTTCTAAAATATGTTTATACTTTTATTTCAAATACACCAAAATTATAATTCTTCTTTTTATATTTTTGAAACAATGTCAAAAATTATATAGCAAACATGAGAGTGAGAGAGAGAGCTAAGCAAGTAGGAATAAACTTTAGTCCTCAATCTCAGGCATGCAAAAATATATATATATTAATATTTTTCTACAACTTCATTTTTGACGCTGAGACTCCATGCTATCCATCTGGTAAAAAATTCAATTGTCATCATTACTAGTGTCCTTCCTATCTTGACCCCTTGGTTCTTTTCCAGTGCTAAAGCATTGAGGGATGTTCATTGGTATAACTATCTAATCATCCATTCCTCTGTTTGCGCAACCTCTTCAGGTCTCTGTTGCTTCTATGCCAGGTGATATGATTTGGCTGGGTCCTTACCTAAATCTCATCTTGAATTGTAGCTCCTATAATTCCCATGTGTCGTAGGAGGAACCTGGTTGGAAGTAATTGAATCATGGAGGTAGGGCTTTCCCATTCTGGTCCCATGGTAGTAAGTCTCATGAGATCTGATGGTTTTACAAATGGGAGTTCCCCTGCACACGTTCTCTTGCCTGCTACCATGTAAAATGTGACTTTGCTCCTCATTCATCTTCTGCCATGATAGTGAGGCCTCCCCAGCCATGTGGGACTGTGAGTCAATTAAACCACTTTCCTTTTTAAATTACCCAGTCTCAAGTATGTCTTTATTAGTAGCATGAGAACAGACTAATACACCAGGTTTTGATGAGAGAATGTTTTCCTATTTAATCTCATTCACATCAGGAATCTTGCTGCTTTCTTGGTTACACTGCCAGAAAACACAGATCTTTTTCTTACCTCCTTCACAAGCTCAGGGGATCTCTATTCTTGAGTGAGAGTCTCCCATCATCCATGCTATGATATTGTGACTAGATAGTTAGTCTTCAACTCTACGACTCTTGCAATCTCCAGATTGATAAAAATGTATTTTGTGTGTTAATGAGATGACTGGTGACTGACCTCTAAATAGCCTCAGAATGGGGGTCACCAGAAAGACCAAGGCGTGATTATAGGGCTGGGAATTTCAACCCCATCTCCCAACTTTCAGAGAGGTGAGAGGGGCCAAAGGATGAGGTGATCAACAATGGCCAATGATCTAATCCATATAGGCATGCAATGAAGCCTCCACAAAAAACTGAAAGGACTGGGTTTGGGGAGCTTCTGGATAACTGAACAAGTGGAGGTTCCTGAAAGGTGGCACCCAAAGAGGGCATGGAATCTTCATGCCCCTTCCCACATGTTTTGCCCTATCCATGTCTTTATCTGGCTCTTCATGTGTGTTCTTTGTAATACTCTTTGTGATAAAAAAATAAACACAAGTAAGTGTTTTCCTGACTTCTGTGAGCTGCCCTAGTAAATTAATCAAACTGGGAAAGGGATCATAGAAACCTTAATTTATAGCCAATTAGTCAGAAGCAAAGATAACAACCTGGGACTTGCAATTGGGGTCAGAGATGGGTTTAGTCTTGTGACACTGGTCTCTTAAACTGTGGGATCTGCTGCTACCTCCAGGTAGATACTGTCAGAATCGAATTAAATTAGAGGACACCCAGTTTGCTGGAGAATCTGGTGTCATAAGTGTGTTGTGGTATGTGAGAGTAGAAAAAATGCAAGCTTTTTTTTTCCTTTTTTTTTTGTATGGACGCTCTTATCCTTATGTATGTCGAACACATATTGTCTTAATCTGTAAGTCTTCTTTTACATGCTTTAAACTTCCTTAAGACTTACATGTTTATAAAACAAAAGCCAGAAATATTTGCTGTTTATTTCTGATTTCTGCCTCTGTTTCTATCCTTAGAACTGTTCAAACTGACAATTTTCTTAAAATGGATCAAAGGAGAGAGAAAAAATGTATAATTTAGCAGACTATGTATAATTTTAGCATGTATAATTTAGTATCTCACCGTGGTAGGATGAATAATCACCCCCAAAGACGTTCAAATTCTAATCACTAGAACCTGTGACTGTCGCCTTATATGGAAAAAGATATTTTGAAGATGTGAGTAAATTAAGAATCTTGAGATTAAGAGATTATCCAGTTGGGTCTTTTAAGATCCTTGCAACAGGGACCAGGAGAAGATAGAGTCAGAACAGTAGTAGGTGATAAGTTGATGGTAGCAGATATTGGAGTGGAGTGCTTTGACAATAGACTACAAGTCAAGGAATACTCTTATAGAAGCTAAAAGGGAAAGAAACTGATTCTGCCTCTAGGTCCTGAAGATCCCCAGTGAAACTGATTTTTGACTGCTGACCTCCAGAACCATAAGAAAACAAATTTGTGATGTTTTAAATCTCTACATCTGTGGTGATTTGTTACAGCAATAGGAAACTACTAAAGTCAGAATCCCCTCACTTAAATGCTAAAAGTTCTCGAAACTCAATGCTTGACAATAAATTCTTTTCTTACATGTTTTCTCTTAACTGGAATAATTAAGATATTCTTAAATACTTTTCTCTTCCATGTGGTACATTAAATTATTTATCTAAAGATTCCATATTTTAGTATTAACAAACCTTGTTTTTCTTTGCAAAAATTACTATACGTCTTCATAAAGCATTTAATACAAGGACAAAGTTGGTCCCCATCCATGAAGTGCTCTATCTGATAGTTTTAAATAGATTTGATCTTGACAGTTCCATATCTATTCATTAACTGAGAAAGAATTACAAATATTTATTGTTAACCCACTGCATTTTAGGTCTTTTATCTAGTTCCTATGGGCATAATGATAAATAGAAAGAAATAATCAAAACTACAAAATTATTAGTGCAATAATAGAAAAATATGAAGAAAGCTCTGATGTTGCAGGGCAGAATCTTATGTGAACCAATGAACCAGTCCTAAGGTATTTACATTGTCCAAAATTGAGTGTAATCTCCTGAATTTACTTAGTTTGACCAATGGCGTATATACAAGCATAATTCAAGCAGAGACTTGATGCACACTTGCTCATTGGAGCTTGTTGTTTAGGAACTCTTACTCTTGAGATCCAGACACCATGTGAAGAAGTTCAAGCTAGTCATGTGGAGAAATCCAAATAGAGAGGGAAAGAGTTTCCATACTATTAAGACATAGCGCTTGGGTAAACACATAGACAAAAGACTGTCTCTAAGATACCTATTAGCATGACTTCTGATCCTGCTAAAGAGCTAAACATGGAGGAAGCTGTCTTGAATGCTCCAGCTCCAGCGACCGTCTGACCACAAGCAAGAGCAGCACAAGAATGGTGCAGCTTAGCCCCTGCCAACCTACACAATTGTGAGCAAATAAAATGGTGGATGTTTTAACCCACTAAGTTTTTGAACTGTTTGCTATGCAACAATAGATAACTGAAATAGAAATTAGTATCTGAAAGTAGGATACCACTGTAATAATAACCGAATACAGGGGTGGTGGCTTTGGGACCGGGCAGTAAGGAGATTGTTGAAGGAAGCTTGAAGTGCAGGAAAGAGATTGCTATTAAAAGCTTGAGGGGATTGGAGTTGTATATTGCTAGAACAATTGGGAGGCTATCACTTGCAGTAAATTGAAAGTGACTATCAATCTGTAGTCTAGAAAAGGTAATTTTCAAGAAGAATATTTCAGGTATAAATGGTCTTTTTAAAGTCTTTCAAAAGAGAAGTGAACTAAAGAAGGAAATGTTCAGTTTTTGAACATAATTTAGAGGAGATTTTTACAAATGAGAACTTGTTGGGTTGGAAAGCAAAACTCTTTTTCATTCCCAGGCTTTCCAGTTGGTAAAAGGTTTTCAAGGTAAAAACAGGTCTCAGTGCATGTATGAAGCACAAGGTAATGACAGTAAACCGCAACTTCAGAATAGTAAAAGTCAAGGAAGGGTACAACTATAAGACCTCTTTCAGAGAACTGAGAAATATTTAAGATGGTGCTTTATAAACGTCTCAGCCATACAAAAGACTTATAGGATGTTAAGGATATGTGTTTGATATTCATAATTTGATACTCAGGAAACCCACAAAGCTTTGAAAGGAATTATATTGGTTTGCACTAAAAGGAACGAAGACATTTAAAGCAAAAAAAAAAAAAAAGATTTCTAAATCCTACAGGCTAAACATAGCCTTACAAAACTATTCATATGCAAACGCAGGATATTATAATAGAAAATAAAGACCCCAGAGGGTGGAACAAAGAGCTGCAAAACAAAACACACAAACAAACAAACAAAAAAACCACTCTCAGAGAGCAACACTGAGTTCTAATGAACTCACTATTTTTGCCCTGTGAACAATAAAGAGGGCTAGATTCCAGAATTTCAACATTAGTGACAGTTATGTGCCTCTCACCACCCCATCGATCCTTTTTAAAGAAGATATTCCATTGTGGTTCATCTGTCCCTATCTCACCATTGTAAATCCCTATTTGAACCTCAGTGTACAATATGGGTAATAGATAACTTTAGTTCACAGATCTTCAGATCAGGGATAACTGCACCAGAGGAGTCCTATCCATTATTTGAATGTCATTTCAGCAATGATGTTCTAGACTCTATGCCTGAGACTAATGCCATAAAGGAATGAAGCTTTAGCAGTCTTCTGCGAGGGGCAAGTAAGTATATTTTATATACACATACTCTTGTGAACAGTGAAAAATGAGACAAGTTAGCCTACTATGGTTTCATTGATGCTGTTAGAAGACATAAAACTCATGGGTCAGAGCTGAAAGATAGATTATTATTCTTAAGAATAGAAGTAGTCAGATCATTTGCATTTTTGTGCTAGTTGCATAAGTCTCACTTCTCACAGGGTGAGGTGAAGAGGGCCACATTCCACCTGCACATGCAGCAGGTTGTGTTTACAGGAGAGGAAACCCAAGTCTAGGGAACCCAAAGCTTTCATCATTGACAGGATGCTTGCTTGACCTTGCTCTGGATAAAGACATCAATTTTATACCGGCCTTTTGCTCCAGATAGAGACACTATGTTTGCTTCAGAGAGTATTTATTACACAGATACTGTCATAAAACGATAAAAAATCAATGTGCAAAAATCACAAGCATTCTTATACACCAGTAACAGACAAACAGAGAGCCAAATCATGAATGAACTCCCATTCACAGTAGCTTCAAAGAGAATAAAATACCTAGGAATCCAACTTACAAGGGACATAAAGGACCTCTTCAAGGGGAACTACAAACCACTGCTCAGTGAAATAAAAGAGGACACAAACAAATGGAAGAACATACCACACTCATGGAAAGGAAGAATCAATATTGTGAAAATGGCCATACTGCTCAAGGTAATTTATAGATTCAATGCCATCCCCATTAAGCTACCAATGAGTTTCTTCACAGAATTGGAAAAAACTGCTTTAAAGTTCATATGGAATCAAAAAGACCCCACATTGCAAAGACAATCCTAAGCCAAAAGAAGAAAGCTGGAGGCATCACGCTACCTGTCTTCAAACTATATTACAAGGCTACAGTAACCAAAACAGCATGGTACTGGTACCAAAACAGAGATACAGAGCAATGGAACAGAACAGAGCCCTCAGAAATAATACCACACATCTACAGCCATCTGATCTTTGACAAATCTGAGAAAAACAAGAAATGGGGAAAGGATTCCCTATTTAATAAATGGTGCAAAAGTAGAAGGCTGAAACTGGATCCTTTCCTTACTCCTTATATGAAAATTAATTCAAGATGGATTAGAGACTTAAATGTTAGACCTAAAACCATAAAAACCCTAGAAGAAAACCTAGGTAATACCATTCAGGACATAGGCATGGGCAAGGACTTCATGTCTAAAACACCAAAAGCAACGGCAACAAAAGCCAAAATTGACAAATGGGATCTAACTAAAGTAAAGAGCTTCTGCACAGCAAAAGAAACTACCATCAGAGTGAACAGGCAACCTACAGAATGGGAGAAAATTTTTGCAATCTACTCAACTGACGAAGGGCTAATATTCAGAACCTATAAAGAACTCAATCAAATTTACAAGAAAAAAATCAACAACCCCATCAACAAGTGGGCAAAGGATATGAACAGACACTTCTCAAAAGAAGACATTCGTACGGCCAACAGACACATGAAAAAATGCTCATCATCACTGGCCATCAGAGAAATGCAAATCAAAACCACAATGAGATACCATCTCACACCAGTTGGCAATCATTAAAAAACCAGGAAATAACAGGTACTGGAGAGGATGTGGAGAAATAGGAACACTTTTACACTGTTGGTGGGATTGTAGATTAGTTCAACCATTGTAGAACACAGTGTGGTGATTCCTCAAGGATCTAGAGCTAGAAATACCATTTGACGCAGCCATCCCATTACTGGGGATATACCCAAAGTATTATAAGTCATGCTGCTATAAAGACACATGCACACATATGTTTATTGGGGCACTATTCACAATAGCAAAGACTTGGACTCAACCCAAATGTCTATCAGTAACAGACTGGATTAAGAAAATGTGGCACATATACACCATGGAATACTACGCAGCCATAAAAAAAGATGAGTTCATGTCCTTTGTAGGGACATGGATGCAACTGGAAACCATCATTCTCAGCAAACTATCGCAAGAACAGAAAACCAAATACTGCATGTTCTCACTCATAAGTGGAAATTGAACAATGAGATCACTTGGACACAGGAAGGGGAACATCACACACCAGGTCCTATTGTGGGGAGGGGTTGGGGGTAGGGAGAGCATTAGGAGATATACCTAATGTAAATGACGAGTTAATGGGTGCAGCACACCAACATGGCACAAGTATACATATGTAACAAACCTGCACGTTGTGCACATGTTCCCTAGAACTTAAAGTATAATAACAACAAAAAAAAAGGAGAGTCCAGAACAAAGTCAGCTGGTACATCCACTTGTAAGAAGTACACAAATGCAAGACACTCATGGGCATTATCTCCTAGCAATTACTTTCACTTATTAGCAAAGATTTCTATTTGTTTGTTTTAGTACTAGACATATTTCTTTTTATTTTAAAAACTTTAATCTCAGTTCAGTTCAAAAATGATCTCCTTCCCTTATCTACCACAAGCTAAAACATTGCCTCCTCAGCTCTTGGAGTAAGGTGGCAGAGAAACCTTATCTTCTTCCCTTTCCTGGCATTTAGTTTCCACAGTAGGGACATTGTGGAGAAATGAGGGTGGAGAACAAGTATCTGTGCTGGAGAGATTCTCTGACCTCACTCTGGTTTCAATTGTTCTCACCTTTTCTCCTAGTGTCCTATTCATATGATGCTTAAGTGCTACACAGACTTATTTTTTTCACCTTGCCACAGGCCTTTTGCCTCCTCCAAAGTATAGTCCTGACTCCCTTTGACAAGTCAAAGGTACAAAATCCCCAATCCTTTCTCTAATATATACATCTAATCACTTGACCTCTATGACCTCTTGAGCAGCTCTGCAGCTCATCCCACACCACTAACCCCCATGGTATCCTTTCTTGCACATTCCCATAACCCTAAGTGGCCCTATTTTATTCCCAGACACATTACACTATGACCCTTTGAAAACTTGAAGGCATGTCCCATTCCACTAGACCTCCAGGCCTCAGAAATCTCTATACAAGGAAAAGCACAAATATCTGTGTTCAAATTTCAGAGGTTATATGTCGAGTTATCTTAATTTTTCTGATACCCTAATAAAAGCAATTGAAGAGAATAGTATAACATACTCTGAGATTTCAGATGTTTATTCTGAGGATTCTCTCGCTAAAATTTTCCCTAGCGTTGGCCTGAGTTGAGATTTTAGTCTCTGCATCTCAGCAAGTGTCTAGTTGGGAAAGACAAGACACCAGGCATCTCTTTCTGCAGGAATTCCCCAGTCTCTGTGAAAGATCTACTTACAGTGCCTACCTTGGTTTTGGGGAGGAAAAGCAACATTGCTCATAGATATTTATCAACTGAGGGGTGGCAGTAAGACTGCTTCCAATGCCTCTTGGCAAGCCCTGCAGCACTGTGGCTAGATCCTACTCTAGGCTACTTGGAGACATCTTTCTGAACCTGCAAAGTAGGGTGCTAATGACCCTTTGTTTTCAACTTTATCCTTTCCCTACAATTTTTAAACAGAAAGAAAAGTCACAATCAATATTTTGACTGAAAAGACAATTCACAATATATATTACATTATGATAATCTATTCCTATTGTGTTAATGTTGTATCATATTTCTGTTGATATTGTTATAACTTATCCCAAATATTTGTTGGAAAAGTGGATTACAAAAAAATTCCACCCACAAAACAGACATCTGTGTATATAGCATGCATACAGTATTTCTGACCTTCTAAGTTCTCTTGTTTATCTGAGCTGCTTCTGGATTGGAGATTCACATGAGAATCATAATTACAATAGTAGACCCAAGGTGGAAAACTGAGGATGAGCTAGAATACTATGTATTCCAAGTATATTTTAGATAACTTCTAGTGATTTTTTTTTGGTTCTCGTTAGAAGTCCTTTATTTTCCCAGGCTTCATCGATTCTTTACTCAATTTGTTGCCATAATGATGTGAAGCTTTTTCAACTCTCCTCAAATCCAGCTCAAATCCAATATTAATCACATATTGCTTCCTTCACTTATACCTCAGGATCTTTATTTTTAGTGTAAATAAGGACTACCTATGACCTTTGCTGAAATTCACATTCACAAATCTCTCGCATATAAATTTTATTAGCTCAAGAATTTAAAATTTTTAACAAAACTTTTGCATAATTTGAATGTAAGTGATACATTGGGCCCTCTATTTTCCCACCCATATAAGGGGTGGCATTCTTCAAAGTATTATAAATACTTTGGAAGCAGCATAATCTATTAGATGAAAGTACTGGTTTTAGAGTCAACCAGTTGTGCATTCAGATCCTGGCTCCATTATTCATTAAATCTTTCTTCATTTTTGAAGGAAGATAGACATTTGTTGACAGCTAGGGGCAATAAAAAGTATAATTGCCTTAAATAGGATAAACAGAGTGTCAAACACTTCTGCAAAGAGTGAGATAGTAAATATTTTCAGCTTTTCAGTAAATATTTGATCAGGCACAACTACCCAACTCTGTTGTTGTAGCATCAAAGCAATAACAGAGAGTACATCAGCAAATGACACCAGCTGTGTTCCAATAAAAATTTATTTACAAAATCATGTGCTGAGCTAGATTTGGCCCACAAGCTATAGCTTGTTCACTCCTCTAAAAGAACATGAAAATGATAAAATCATATTTATGAATGCATTAATTATAAAATATAATTTGGCTATCATTTTGTAGTTCTTTAAATAAGTTTTCCTAAAAGACAGAAAATGAAAACAAGACTTGATTATAGGGTTATATTGTAGAGAGATTAAGTACTACTGTGCCAGATTTTGTATCTCTAATTGCTACACATCTGTCCATATGATGTGGTGGCAGTTATTTTAAAAATGAGATTTGAGGTGGAGTGCGTTACTTTCTGTTTGTAGTAATTGATTTATAAACCTATACTCTTTGGCATGTAGCTTTCAGTGCTTTCCTATAGTTTGTGGAACAAATTTTCCAGCCCCTTGACTGTTTTTTTTTTTTTTTTCTTCATGTGACTTTCTTTGACCAGTGGAATAATAGCAGATGTGACATGAACAGAAGTTTGTAAAGCTACAACATGATTGGCCCTGTACTTTTGAACCTAGGTAGGACAAGAAGGATTTGCTTAGACTAGCCTGCTGGTCCCACAGGAGGATATGAAACATGTGAGGCAGAGCCATCCCCAAGTGAACTCAATTGGTTCCAGAGTATGAATGAGAAGACCAGTAGAACCATCCCAGCAAGACTGACTTGCACAAACTTGCACCAGTCTGAAGATCTGCTGGATAACTGATTCAGTGTTTTAAGCCACTGAGTTTTGGGATACTTTTTAATGCAGTATTATTTTGGTCAGAGTGAAGTGGTTAAAGAGTTAATATTCTTATGTATATTACACACAGTCAGATAGACCAATACACACGTGTGCACACACACAGAGAGAAATATAGGTCTAATGGCTTAGAATTTACACTTTAATTTCCTTCTATTCCTTGACATATTTTTTATTTTTCAGTTTCCATTGCTGGTATCAGGAAATGATGCTAGAGAGGTAGGCCAGAACCAAACAGAATAGGATATGCCAAGATAGAACACAGTGGACATAAGAAGCCACTGAAGGATTTTAACCAACATCTCATATTTATACTATAGTTTAAAGTTGTCATATTTTCAATCAGATATGAACAAGTAGAGTTTTGTTTTTCATAAAAGAATTATTTCTACATATAGCTTCGTATCTGCTAATGGGTAAAATAATTTAAACTTGGCCCTGCCTGGCAACCCATTTTCTTCCAGTTTAAAACTTAGTCTTTTTCAGGTTAGCTAGGCCAATTCCAGGTGATCTTCCTACTTTCTTTCTCACATTTCCACACCACCCTTCTTTTTTGTCTCTCCCTGGAAGGTATCTGACCCTAAGGAAAAACTCGTAAGAGTGAGGATTGGAGAGACCTCTGTTCCACTAGTTGCTTTCTGGGCCTTTTCTGGTCTCCACTGTTGATGTATCCATCCCTTCTGGCCTTTGGGTGCACTGACGCATCTTGCTATTGCCTATGGTTATGCCATAGTTCCTAGTCGAAAGGCTCATGTTCTTTTCTTTTTTTTTTTTTCGTTTTTTCTTTTTTGACAGAGTCTTGCTCTGTCACCCAGGCTAGAGTGCAGTGGAGTGATCTCAGCTCACCTCAACCTCTGCCTCCAGGATTCAAGTGACCCCAGCCTCCCGAGTACCTGGGATTACAGGTGCCCACTACTGTGCCCAGCTAATTTTTGTATTTTTAGTAGAGACAGAGTTTCACTATCTTAGCCAGGCTGGTCTCGAACTCCTGACCTTGTGATCCACCAGCCTCGGCTTCCCAAAGTGCTGGGATACAGGCGTGAGCCACCATGCCAGGCCAAGGCCCATGTTCTTAATACTTTCCTAGTCTCACTCCCATGTGTCTTTGGATCTGCTTTATCACATTTACATACCCTTGGCAAATGGGAACTTATGAATGTTTCCCATTCACATGTATGCTGTAGGGAACTAGGACCAAAGGTTATCTTGAGCCCATTCTCTCTCCTTAAATACACTGCATACATACAGGTGTTCTTTGAGATGGTACTTTCCTAAAGGTCAAAAGTAAAGGGAAATACAAACTTCTGCTTTCAGCTGGGTATGAAAGGTAAGAAGACAGAATCTAAAGTAATGCCTCTCAAACTTTAACTACTATGAATCATTTAACAATCTCTTTAAAAGGGAGACTTTTATTTAGTAGGTCTGATTTGGGGCCCAAAATTCTGCATTTTAAACAAGTTTCCAGGTAATGCTAATACTGCCAGTCCATGGACCACACAATGAGAAACAAGGATCTCAAATTCTAAAGCACCTGAAGACTAACTGGAAAGCAAAGTTAATGTAGAAGAAAGGGCTTAGGATAGCTTACCACCCTCTCAGTTGGCCTTGCCAACTCTTTAGTACTGTTTGACTTTCTTCCTCGGAAATCCTGAAACCCACCAAATTTACTTTCAAAGTTCACAATCATCACTCTGTGTTGTAGCTACTTTCTGTTACCCTAAATTCTTTAAAACAGTTTTCTGTGCCTAATTCTTTTGGTACTGTTTTTGCCTAATCCAGCTGAGCACAGAAGATTCTCAATAAATACACGATGAAAAGTCTGTGCTCTCAAATTAAAAGCTATGGAAAATATTCCAGTATCTTTATCAAATATCTTCATAAGTTTAAACACAACAGCAAAACTTCATCAACTAGTTTACTTGTACTGATAATGTAGAGTGAACAACCTGGTCACCCACTTTCTGGTTACTAAATTTAAAAAAAAAGAGAGAAAGAAATTTATATCTAGTTTGGAAAACTGAAAATATTATTGATATTTACCTTTCCCTCTCTTTTCTTCTCCATCCCCATCCTGTACTTTTTGTCCTATAATATCCATTGGCTAAGTGTTGAAGCACTAAAACTAAAATATTATAGTCAATCTAACATAAAATTTTGCTATGTATTTATAAGATTGTAATTCATCTCGCATGTTTACATACTATTCCTCTTAAATGATTAATAATATAAAGTAATATATATATAATGTGTATTATATATTGTATTCATCTGTTTTTACACTGCTGATGAAGACATACCCTGGACTGGGATGAAAAAGAGTTTTAATCGACTTATAGCTCCAGATGGCTGGGGAGGCCTCACAATCATGGTGGGAGGCTAGGAGGAGCAAGTCATGTCTTACATGTAGGGCAGCAGACAAAAAGAGGGCATATGCAGGGAAACTCCCCTTTTTAAAACCATCAGATCTCAAGAGACTTATTCACTCTCACGAGAGCGGCATGGCAAATAACTGCCCTGATGATTTAATTACCTCCTACCAGGTCCCTCCCACAATACGTGGGGATTCACAATGAGATTTTGATGGGGACACAGCCAAACCATATCCTATATTATGGAAAGTTTTCTAACATAATGCTTCTAGAAGTCTTTTTCAAAGCACAAAAATAATTATTATAGTATAAACTGTCTGTACAACATTCAAACAACCAGTTTGGTGATGTTATAAAATCAAATGAGAGAGGAGGAACTGATCCAAGCAGCAGGAACACATATCCAAAGTAAAATTTGCAACAGAGCATGTTGAGATCATGGTTTTAATTTTTGAAGGACATTATTATCTTTAAACTATTATTTTCCAAGCTCATATATGATCATTTTGAAGGTTCCCTGAACGTTACATTTGATTTTAAGGTCTAATCCAAAACGAAATATAGAATGTGCTTTGTTTTCTATAAAAATGTCAATGACTATCTCTTAAATTAGTCAAGGAAAGACAGATTACCAAAACTCAAACTTATTCGAATTATTTTTAAGTGATTCCAGGCAATACATATATAGAAGCCATGGAAAGTTTTAGCTTCAAATAACAAAATTGATATAAGTGGGGGGGTTATGGAAAATATTTGGTCACCTTAATTATAGGTTTAAATGCTACAAATACTATAATAAGAGTTTTAATTTACTTTTTTTGATTGCTAAACAACTAAGCCAACTTTACAAACGTTAAATTCAATAAACTCAATATCTCTTTAAAGCAGGATTTCTTTCTCTCCCTGGGCATCATTTACTAATAGATAAAAACAGAGTAATAAATAAACGGCTTCCCTAAGGCAGGTAAGGCAACCTCCATGCTAGACCAGTTCTGAAAACAGTAACCAAAACTCCCCCCATTTTCTTGCTTTTACTCTCTATAACTGTTAATTATAATAAAACATAAGGAAATGTTTTCCCTAAATGATATTCTTGCTCTGTTATTGTATTTTCATTAATATTTTTACTTTATTTAATTTATTAATATGAGGATGAAACAGTTTGGCATCTCTTTTCCACCACTCAACGTTATTTTCAATAGATTGTTTTCTATTATTTGGCAGTGTTCTGGAAACCACCTACTCATTCATATTCGATGTGGTCAGACCACTGTGGTGAACTGAAGACTGAAGACCACCATTACTATTTGTTTAGTGTTTACATTTTGTTTAATAGGGGTTTCCTATTTGGGACTACTTTGGGAGATGCATCTCAGATAATTATGACAGGAAAACAGTTGAGAAAAGTCTACATGATGCAATCCTAGACTGGAATTCTCAATCTTGTCTTCCACTGAAGAAACATGTTTTCACTACATTTATGTCTTTCTCTCCACTATTTCTTAAGCATAGAAATATTTTTAAGGTAGACAAAAGAATGTATGTGTTTAGTCCTTAGATATTTTATTTATTGATTTCACAAGTTGTGAAAATATTTTGCCTGAAAACTCAGTTATATTATTCTTAGATTTCATTTGTTGGCAGCCACTATTAGTTTATTTATTTAAAAAATATTTTACATAGAAAAAGGTGCTGTGGCTGTATCCTGAAACCTTAGATGTTTCTCCCATTAGACTTATCTATTTTGTTTGTGACATGATCGCTTAGCAGGACACAGTAGACCATTAGGAAAATAAGCAAATTCTTATCTGGTAGTCATTAACTAGAATCACTCATTCTCATTTCTCTCTGGCCTGGAAGTGGGTTCATTTCTCATTCTGGAAAATATTTTGATAGAGAAGTAAGTGCTGGTGAAAAGTGAATATGTGGCAGACGGACTAGAACGGAGAAGGGACTACAACTACGTTTGTCTATGTCATCATTGACAGGGGTTAACAAAGACAGGGTCAATGACTAGCTGCTGGCATTGTCATATTTCTGGGCTTAAGTTTTGATGTAGAAATAGCAAACTATGAAACACGTTCATCGTCAATCTCTTCTGCCTTTTTGAAGGGACTTCTAAGCCCTGTCAACTAACAGCTTTAGATAACAGAGTTTTAATATACCGTATTGATAACAACTATTATTGTTATCAATAACAAGGACCTTTTATTCCTTTATCAATATCAAGGACCTTTTGTTCCTTTTGCTGAAAATGTCCTATAACATGCATCATTGCTCATGTTAAGTATCTCTGAGTAATAAAACTGGCAGAGGAATGGTTTACAGTAGTTTCTGTTTAGTCCTGTGAATCAGAAAAAAATAAAAACGACATGTTCTTTTTATAAAGTCAATATCATTGAAATTAAATTAAATTAGAGAAAACCTAAAATTTAAGAAAACTTAACAAGTGTTTGCTACTTATAAATGTACTTTAAATATTACTTGTCAAGCTTTAATAATGAGCAGATTCCTTTTAAAGGGGAAAAAAATGCTCTCACAGATCAGTGAATAAGAGATTCATGAATCCAAATTTGAGATTCCTCAATTTAAGAAAACATCTTTGAGGTGTAAATTATCAATGAGAAAGAAAATATTTTGGCTTTAAATATAACAAAACAAAGTTTTTAAAGATTAAGACCAAAACAAAATTAGAGAAAAGTCCAATGGATTATGTAGATCCCTAAAGAAGGGCTCTAACCTGAATTTCTGGATAAAAACCTGACAAGATACTTGGGAGCATCTGACTTATTTAATAAATTGCTGAAAGAATTTAAACATTTTCTAAAATTGCCTATATTAAAGTTGGTAATATCACAAAGCCTGTAAGTGAATATGACTCAATCTGCATTTTGGAGAACTCAGTAATATACATAATTTGTAAAAACATGTTTATGTAGTAATTATGACATGTTCCAGCATCATCATTTTGACAGAGATCAGTGGGAGCAAATCATTAGATTATCAATGTAGAGGAAATGGTCACTGAACCACAGCCAAATTTTATTGGGACAAAGTATTACAAGACATGGGCCCAAATGATTACTTTTTGTGGAAAGATTAATAAGTGTGGATATTGGCCATGGGAGTAGAGTCAGTGACTCTTTAGTTTAATAACAGAGTAATGAGAAATTCGTCATCTGAATTCTTGCTGAGCTAGTTACTTAAATGCGCCCATGGGAATGAAATGAGGTAATCGTGAAAGCCTTTTGAAATCCCCCAAATTGTCCTCATTTAGAAGAAAAAGTCCAGAGACCCTAATTTCAATTAACTGTTTTCTAAAATACTGAAGGAAGAAGGTGTGGTTTGTTATATGGTGGTTTTTATTTTTCTCTAGCAAGTCTCAGTTTTCTGAGAGCCCCAAATTAAAAAAGAAATTCCAAGTTTAGTGTAAGAGGCAGTCAGGAGAGAAGCAAATGGATATTTAGCTACTTCCTTCTCTCATAAGTCTATGCACAAACCAGAACCAAATGCTATTACCACCACATTAAAGAAAAGAGGGAGAGTGGTTGGCCATGCTAATAGAGCTTCTATCAGACATTAACCCTGTGTGTGGTGATTCCAGAAGCCAGTTCTCTAATTCTTGACAATTTTTTCATAAGCACTGACTAAGGATCACAGAAGGGGTCAGATATTCTATCACTGTGAATTCGTCACTCAGTTTATTTAAACATATCTCAGTTCTATGTAAACAGAAAGTGCAAACATATTTGCAACCTGTTTATTATTCATCATATTTGCTATATTTTATGAAATGCCCTTTGTGGACCAGGTGCTATGCTAAAAGTCTTATATATCGCATCTTAATTAAGCCTTACAAATAATGCTAGGAGCAGGTATACAGCCAAATATGTTCAATATAGCACATGAGAGATACAAGACTTGAAACCCATCTGTTTCTTATTCCTACATTCTAAGCCACTTCATTATACTACTCTTCCATTGTTTTTGCTTCTATATAACCATTTAAGACTAGGTGATATATTCCAAAGGAGTTTGTTGACTCATAGGTTCATTTAGATTGTAGGTTTTAAATCTAGATGGTAATTCACACATTTGGGATTTCAATACCAGTCGCAACTGGTCCACTTCAGTTGCTAATTTTTAAAAATCCAGCAAATATGATTTTTCCTTTTCCTGTGCTATGAATAATCAAGTGGACAGTTTCCATGTGAATAAGAACTCATCGTATGAATAGTATATACAATAACTATATTATGTTTTATATATTGTATATTATTGTATAAATAGTATACTATTTATATAATGAGCACTATTGATACAATGAATATATACTGTAAAAATAAATATATAAATATATATGCTATAAAATATATAGTGTATATATGTGTGTATGTGTGTATATATATATATCATACACATCTTGGCTTGTGTGGTGTCTGACCTGTGTTATTATAAGAGAAAATGAAACCAAGAGGACAAATTTATTTATTTATTTATTTATTTTGAGATGGGGTGTTGTTCTGTTGCCAGGCTGGAGTGCAGTGGCGTGATCTCAGCTCACTGCAACCTCCACCTCGAGGGTTCAAGCGATTCTCCTGCTTCAGCCTTCCAAGTAGCTGGGACTACAAGCATGCACCACCATGCCGAGCCAATTTTTGTATTTTTTAGTAGAGACAGGGTTTCACCATGTTGGCTAGGATGGTCTTGATCTCTTGACCTTGTGATCTGCCCGCCTCGGCATCCTAAAGTGCTGGGAATACAGGCATGAGCCACCGCTCCTGGGCGACACATTTATTTTGCTACTTAATCAGCCATAACCTAGAGGTCATAGCATTGCAGTTCAGTATAAGGCTGGAGAGGTAGATTTTGGCCATATACATAAACACACACATATCAGACATGTATATAAATGCACACACTCATCAGACCAGTGGGAATCTGGGTCACAGTATTTCATGGGCAAAAGGTTTGGAAGATTTGATTAATAAAGTAGGCAATGACATTAGACTACAAAAATTATTCTGGAAATCAATGATCTCAATGTATTCTTGATTCCTCCAACTATCTGTTGTATCAAATTCCAGTTTGAGCATCATATTTTAAGACTATCGTAAGCCTCCAACATCAGAGGATAGTAGCAAGATGATGGGGACCTAAAATTAGTACTAATATTAAGATGGCAAAAAATTGAAGGTGAGTTTAAGAAAATGAAAACGATGCTTAGTTAAATGACAATTTTCAACAAGTATTTGAAAGGTTGTTATGCAGAAGCAGGAAAGAACTTATCTCTATGTGGTTCTCAAGGGCAGAAGTAAGACCAATAGCTAAAAGCTACAGAGAAGGAGTCATCAAGTTTAACTCAGGAAAAACTTTCTAGCGATTAATACTTTTCCATAGTTAAACAGGTGACCTTAAATTCTCACAGAATGGGAAAAAATGAAAAGTACTCTAGAACTCTTTTAGTCTTGTTTCTTAATTTTACGGATGAGGAAATTAAAGTTTGGCAATAAGTGATTTGATGAAGGTGATGAAAACTAACTGTGGATTCAGAGTTATAACTCTTTCTCTCCTCTTGTACAAACTAATGTTTTGGGTTTTTTTCCTTTTGTTAATACTCCATGCCATCTCCAAAGCAGTGAACTTGTCATTGTTTTTCATTCATTCAGAAAATGCTTAATAACTAATCACATGCAGCCCAGCAGGGGCTTTGTAAAATCATGATAACTTTGAGCAGACTTTCTTGAAGGAGACTTACTCAATTTTTCAATTAGAGATCACTAACACAGAGACTGGCATGTAGCTATTGTTAAATCAACTGAACAAGACTGAATAAAATGGAGGATTATTCCATACACTTCTCAAATCCTTCCAACTCTCAGCCTAATAGCATATGAACTAGGAAACAGAATTGGTTCAGAACAGAGGTCTAAGTGTGAGACTATAGTATAGGCAGGGTCAATAGAAGAGAAATGAGGGGAAATAGAAGGACTCTAGAGAAAGCAGGAGGAGTAAAAAGCAAAATCATAACAGAGTCAGAGTTATGGGATCTGCTTTGGAAATCAAAACTTACATTAAGGAAGGTTTAAATAAAGGCATCCTGGAAAGTAGGGGGTTAACAATAGACTTCTTTCTAAGTCACATGCAAAGTAATTTTTTAAATATTGTAGTGAAAAGGTAACAAAATCCAATTTAACACACTCATTCCTAAGCTATTATTTGGGAGTAAGACCAATTCTAGTCCTTAAAGCATCTTCTATGACACTTTTTCATCTTATATTAAATCTTTTCTGGAGGAAATGTTCATTAGTTCAAATAAAGCTATTGTTCCTGGTTAAAAGAGTAATGCCAACTCGGAGTGGTTTTGTGGGTTTATTCTCCACTTGAGACTAGAGGCTTCAACTTCATTAGCAAACCATATTGTTTTAAATTAAATTTCCAAATAAATATACTTGGGTGTGAATTCAACTGAAAATATTCTGCAAAACTAAAAAAAAAATTCCAAAGTCTAAAAACATTCCAGCGGTTTCGAAAAACTGAAACATGTTGAGGGTTAGTTCTTGCCAAGGATTTTAAAATAATGGTTTGTAACCATACCTGCCCCACAAAACCTAGCTGCTGTTCAAGGCACACTTCCCTCCCATACATAGGTTAACAGTGACATCTTGTGGTCAGTTTTTACTTAAACATACAGGCAAAGTACAGAAATACATACTTTCATCATTGCAAAAATATCCAATTTCTCCTTGCCCTTCCAAATATTTCTATGGTACTTATCCACTATGCAAACACTCTTTTATATTTTTTTATTTTTGTGGGTACATACTAGGTGTATATATTTATGGGGTACATGAGATATTCTGGTAAATGCATGCAATGCGTAATCGTCACATCATGGAAAATTGGTGGATAGCCATCTCCTCAAGCATTTATCTTTTGTGTAGAGACAATCCAATTATACTCTTTTAGTTGTTTTAAAATGTACAATTTAATTATTATTGACCATAGTCCTCCTGTTGTGCTATCAAATACTAGGTCTTTTTCATTGTTTCTGGTTTTTTGTACTCATTAAATATCCTCACCTCCTCCCATTCCCCCACTACGCTTCCTAGCCTCCGGTAACCATCCTTCAGTTCTCTATCTCCATGAGTTCAATTGTTTTGATTTTTAAATCGTATGAATGAGTGAGATCACACAATGTTGCTTGTCTTTCTGTGCTTGGTTTATTTCACTTAAATAATGACCTCCAGTTTCATCCATATTATTGCAAATAATCAAATCTAGTTATTTTTCATGACTGTATGTATGTACCACATTTTCTTTATCCATTTATCTGTTGGTGGACACTTAGGTTGCTCCAAATCTTGGCTATTGTGAACAATACTGCAACAAACATGAGAGTGCAGGTATCTCTTCGATATGCTGATTTCATTTCTTTTGGGTATATACTCAGCAGTAGGATGGTTGAATTGGATAATAGCCCTATTTTTAGTTTTTTGAGGAACCTCCAAACTGTTCTCCATAGGGTTGTACTAATTTACGTTCACACCAACAGTGTACAAGCCTTCCCTTTTCTCCACGTCCTTGTCAACATTTGTTATTATTGCCTGTGTTTTGGATAAATGTCATTTTAACTGAGGTCAGATGATGTCTCTTTGTAGTTTTGATTTACATTTCACTGACAATCAGTGATGTTGAGCAACTTTTTATATGCTTTTTTGACATTTGTGTATCTTCTTTTGAGAAATGTCTACTCAAATCCTTTATCCATTTATTTACTTATTTATTTATTTATATTTTTTATTTTTATTTATTTTTTGAGACGGAGTCTCTCTGTCGCCCAGGCTGGAGTGCAGTGAGACAATCTCAGCTCACTGCAAGCTCCGCCTCCTGGGTTCACGTCATTCTTCTGCCTCAGCCTCCAGAGTAGCTGGGACTACAGGCGCCCGCCACCACACCCTGCTAATTTTTTGTATATTTAGTAGAGACGGGGTTTCACCATGTTAGCCAGGATGGTCTCAATCTCCTGACCTCGTGATCTGCCAGCCTCGGCCTCCCAAAGTGCTGGGATTACAGGTGTGAGCCACTGTGCACGGCCAATCCTTTGTCCATTTTTAATCCATTGTTAGATTTGTTTCCTGTAGAGTTGTTTGAGCTCCTTATATATACTGGTTACTAACCCCTTGTCGGTTGAGTAGCTTGCAAATATTTTTTTCCAATTCTTTGGGTTGCCTCTGTGTTTTGTTGACAGTTTCATTTGCTGTGCAGAAACTTTTTAACTTGATGTGATCCCATTTGTCCATTTCGACTTTGGTTGCCTGTGCTTGTGGGCAAGAAATTTTTGCCCAGACGAATATCCTACAATGTTTACTCATAGTATTTTCATAGTGAGAGGTCTTAGATTGAAGTGTTTAATCCATTTGATTTGATTTTTGTGTATGATGAGAGATAGGGGTCTAGTTTCATTCTTCTGCATGTGCATCTGCCCTACAGGATATCCCTTCATGATCCTAAGTGGTATATACTGAGTGTTATAAGTGAAAACTTTCCACAAATATGAAATTAATATGTGAGTGTTGAAGGAGAGTGGGAAAATCATGTCTGTTAAATGAATGAAGCTAAAATCTTCATTTTCCTGATGCTTTCATCTTTCTTATCCTTACCACTGACATCACAGAGTACTAGGTAAACATAATAAACATAGTAACAGTTAACATTTGTTGAACAGTCATGACACATCTGTAACCCCCCTAAGCACTTTGAAGTGCTATTATTGCATTTAAACATAACAACACCCCCATCAAGCAGTTATGTCGTTATTTCCATTTTAAACATGAATAAAGGGGACACAGAAAGGTAAAATGACTTTCCCAAGATGGCAACACTAATCATTGGTAGAACTATGATTTGCCCAAGGCAATCTGACTCCACTGGATGCACTTATCCACTAATCTGAAAAAGAGGTGCTGCTGGATCAGAACACATGGGTTATTATCCTCTAGCTAACCTACATTGCAGAGTGAATCAACACCTTAGGTTTTATTCCTAGTGTTCCCTGATAATCTTAAAGGCCACAATCATAAAAATTCCACCTCTCTTTTTGTAGGAAGTCATTGTAGTCATAGTGATATTTTCTAATTAACTCAACATGCAACTAATTTAAGAACTTGAACGCAACAGACTGATTTCAAATTTCAAGAATGAATAAAGAAAATAAACTAGTTTTTCTTGTAGATCTCCAGGTGCTATAAATTCTAAGGATCTTTCTCATCAATTTCTTGAACTAGAAATTAAAGTCTCTTCTCTTTTGTGATGCACTAAAGTTCAATTGCTCTATATAAATGCAATTTGAGGTATTAATAATTGAAAAATAATGTACAAAAGCCAATCATGAGAATGTTGAGGGCTGCCTGTGTGTGTACATATATGTATGCATTTGTGTATATGTGAACTTATAAATACACACCCATAGACCCTGTTTCTCATGCAACCCAAACCCCATTGTGCATTATTCTATTAACTCAATCTGTAAACCTTACCCTCTGATCTTCTCTTGATGTTTTGCATACCCTTTTGTATACCCTTCTGGGATATCCCTGGCTCTTCTACTTCATTGCTGGAAAAAAATTAAGCATTCTCTAGATTTCTGTCAGTAAATTTAAGTTTCTACACTTGGCTACCCCCTTAGCAATATCTAAGCAGAGTTTAACCTAGAAATTTAGAGCAAAAACGTTTTAATACAGGAAATTATTTTGCTGTGCAATATAGGCAGACAGTTCGCCTTCAGAAATTCAGAAATGCAGCTTTTAGAGGGAGGTCAGCATCACTGGTTTCAACTACCTGCAATACAGAAGGAAATAATTTATTTCATAGGGAAAAACATGAAAAGGACTCTTATCTCACACCACACACAGAAATGAATTCCAACTGAACTAAAGACTGAAATGTGAAAAAAAAACCCAAAATTATTAAAATTTTGGAAGATAATATATCATAATGTCATATTTGTGAAGTATTTCTTTAACCAGATTTTTTTAAATGAGCAAAATACAAATATGATCACATTGAAGTTTAAGAACTTCTCTTTATCAAATGTAATACTGAAGACAGTGAAAAGTGAAGCCACCAACTGGGCAACATATTTGCAAACTATTAAAAAAAAAAAAAAAAGATGAACAAATCCTGAATAGGCACTTCACAGCAGAGGAAATAAAAATGACCAATAATTGTGTTAAAATAAGCTCAAATTCATTAGTAGGCATGGAAATGCAAATTAGAACCACAAAAAGATGTCATTTTACCCAATGAATGAAAACTTAAAAGTCTGACAATAACAAGTTTTGCTGACAATAAATTGCTAGTAAGTGAAAGAACTGTTCAAAATTGACATATAATAGTTAAACTAAAACACTGTTAGAAAACAGTTTGTCATCTTACTAGAGTTGAAGATGATTCAGCCATCTTTATTCCAGACACTCCACTGCTAGCATACACTAAAGAGAAGTGTATATTTAAGGAGGGCTGTTTACAATAGGTCAAAATGAGAAGCAATGCAAATGTTAAACAATAGGAGGATTATCTGCTGAGAGCTATCCATGGAATGTAATACTATATAACATAAAAATCATCAAACCATAGCTACAAAATTCAACATAGATATATCTCATAAACTTAAAATTGAATGACCAAACACATTACAGAAGAAAATACAAAGCATGCCTTCATTGATATAAAGTTCAAGAACATGCAAAACTAAACAATTGAGAGGCCATAAAAGTTGTTCACTGTGAAAATCCAAGGCTGCCCTTTAGAGAGGGTAGATATTTAGGAATATCCACTCATGACAAAACTACAGAGACAAAATAATAATAAACATAAAGTTCAACATAAACATATGTTGAACTTTTAACAAAATAATAATAAACATAAAATTCAAGACAGTGGTTACCTCCGGTGGAGAAAAGGAGGGATAGGATTGGACTCACAGCAGAGGGGGAACTCTTGAAAGCTTTCAACTGGTGATGTCCTATTTCTTGAGCTGGAAGGTAGGAATGTGATTGTTTATTTTGTTTAATTCTTAAATTTTACAAAAATTTTATCAATATTATCTTATGTGTATTCAATATTAAATTACAAAATTTAAAAGGACTCTCTGGTTCCACTTCCTCACCTGCATAACCTGGCCTCTCTTACTATTCTTCACTACCAACTGAGTTACCTTTCTTGTATGCAAACATTTCTCTGCTTATAGTTTTACAGTGGTTGTCCATCCCCAACAGGAGTGTACGTAGCATACAAGACTCTGCATAAAGATACAGTCATTAAAATATCATTAATTTTCCAGTTTATCCTCTCCAAATTTGAACTTGGGCACAGACTATTAAACTCAGTGTAGAGGATCAGTGCAACCAGAACTCGACTTTGGAATCTGTACATGATCAGGTATATTCAACAAGTAATTGTCCACTTGATGGAATAATATATAATTCATGTATTCAGATTCTGGTGAAGCATTACTTTTCTTCCACATTTCTTACTTCCAAACCAAGTTTTGTTCTGATTTTTAAAAGAAATAGGCTGACGGGCATGGTGGCTCATGCCTGTAATCCCAGCACTTTGGGAGGCTGAGACAGGTGGATCACCTGAGGTCCGGAGTTTGAGATCAGCCTGGCCAACATGGTGAAATCCCATCTCTACTAAAAATACACAAAATAAGCTGGGTGTTACGGCAGATTCCTGTAATCCCAGCTACTTGGGAGGCTAAGGCAGAAGAATCGCTTGAACCCAGGAGGTAGTGGTTGCAGTGAGCCGAGATCATGGTACTACACTCCAGCTTGGGCAATGAGAGTGAAATTTTGTCAAAAGAAAAGAAAAGAAAAGAAAAGAAAAGAAAAGAAAAGAAAAGAAAAGAAAAGAAAAGAAAAGAGCAATCCGTAACCAGTAAAGATAAATTAGAAATTACAAGGAGAAAAAATATCAATAATCCCATCATTTCCTCTCAACTTTTGTTAATATTTTATTGCACTTCTTTCCTGTTTTTTTCTGTGTCATTATGTGTGTATGTCTTCTCCTATCATGTAGTTTATACATTTTTTTAATCTTGGGTTTTAAACTCATCTTTATTTCAAAACTATTTTACTATTTTAAAAATGTTATTTTAATGGTTTCATAGTAGTCTTAATATACTACAACTTATTTTACCAGTCCTCTACTACTAGATATATGTGTGTGTGTGTGTGTGTATATATATATATATATACACACACCCCTCATAATGATTATACAAAATTGTGCCTAGAGGAAGGGGAAGAGGCAGAGCGGTGACTCAAATGCAAGGGAGAAAGAAGTTTAGAGGAACAGGGTTTCTTTCACTAATTGTGAAGAGAGAGAGAAAACTGTTCTGGACAGAGGACCAGGAAGCTGGATGGAAGAAACTCACCAACCAAGTAGTAGTAGAAAAACGACTGCCCCCACCTGCAGGTCAACAACCCTGGGTACTTTAAACCCTCGTGACTGGGAAGTAGGGACTTAGATCTGCTGGAGATTAGGTGGAAATGATGGTGCCATGATCGGTGAGCTTCTAGTCCTTGACCTGGGCAAAACTAAACTTTTTCCAGAGACTGGGAAAGCAACCCACTGTCAACACTAAAAGTTGTGTGTGTCTTGGATGCCATAAGGCACTCTATTATCCATGCCATGTAAATATGCAGAGACACCTTTGCATCAAATAACATAGCCCTTCTAATAAAAAAACAAAACAAAACACAGTTGTGTGTGTGTGTGTATTTAATATGTTAAATTATATTGAGTCACTCTGATTGAATTATAAACTTTTTCCTCAGGGTCAGAAGTAATGACCATTTTAATAGACTGAACTATATCACCAAAATACTCCCCAAAAAGGTGGTAACAATTTACTTTCCAATTGTGAATATCATACTTTTGATGCCTATTCATAAATTATTTGAGACTATTTTAACTACTTGAGTTATTTTAGGAAAATATTAATTTTAGGCCAACTTATTTCAACATAAATTTGAAGGAACTATGTTGAATAATGAGACGAAAATTATTGTTTTTCTACTATGTTATCTTACAGACAAGTTTTCATTAAACTGGGTTGACTTCACTTGCCAAAGACATTTGATATATCAAATGCAGTCATATGTTCTAAATATAACAGATTACTGCCATGTGCATGAGTTAAGGAACATTGTATTGTGTAAGATGAAAGAACATTTAAAATATATGGTTAAATTTCAAATAATTCATGTTGCATACATGTTCATATTTTAAAGACAGGGAAATAGGAAAATACATAGCTTGGTATTTGAGGTATAATCAGTTTGATGACACCTAAGCCATATTGAAATCTGGTCATATCTCCAAAAGAGTATATTTAAATTCATTGGTAACTCCTCAAAAAGTCTTTACTGGGGAGGAGGAAGCAGAAGCTACATATGGATAGAGATAATAGGATGTCTGGAAACTCATCAGTCTAATATTAAAGGAAGCATTGTGTGCATGACTTCTTGGTGCCTCACTTATAAACTGTGAATAGATAATGAGTGGACAAGCATTTCTACTGATCCTAGTTTTATTCTGTTTGTTATGATTTTTGGCATTAATTTTGACTTTTAAATATATTTTATTGAAATATTATGTTGATTATGGAGTTTTTTAAAACCCTCCTTAAGTTTTGCACTGGTGGCAAGTAAGACACTCAAATTACTCCTGTCTCAGTAGACATGCCCCTGGCTACCTTTTTCTTCCCTTCTTTGTCCAGAAGTTTAGCATAGTCATGTGGCTGCTGAAGTCAGAATTTCCTACTGTATCTTCCAAGCCAAACCTTTCCCCACGGGCTCTTTTTTATGCTTCAAAAGGCCTCCCTCTTTCTCATCTCACAAACATCAAAAGAACTCTTAAATACATTCTATTCCTAGGTGTTCTTCTCCTAGCTGGTTGTAGACAATATAATAGACAATATATTGCACATGAATGTTGAAGGGTCATTATATTACTATTGCTAGGGTAAATTTATGTGTTAAAAAGATTTACCTAGAGATAAACTCTCTTATCTATTTTGACAAAAATATGTATGCTTCTAGTGGTATGATGATAGCTGTGAACAAGACATACAAGATTCCCATTCTCATGGGATTTACCTTATGGAAGATATACAAGCATAAAGATTTGATTAGGATTGATGACATCTCATGCACTTTGGCAAATAATGAGGAAGGAATAATAACAAAAATGCTGGTAACATAGTCAGGACCTATAAACAATCTTGAAAAGATAGGCTTGTCTGATCTGGGTAAGATGGCAGAAAATAAGATAAATGTAAACTGTTGAATTTGAGTTTTAATGATAACTACAGAGAAGGGGCTGTAGCTTAGTGATAACTCATACACTTTGGTACATAGAAACTCAGTAAGAATTGACAGTTTGAAATGATCCCACTCCTAATTCAGATAATATGTAATATGGAGGTGGGTGTTTCCAGGGTTGTTGTTTCAGGGATATAAAACCATTCTTTGGTTTGCTAGGAGTCACAGAACTCAGAAAAGTGGTGATATTCATGGTTATAGTTTATTACAGTAAGTTAGTACACATTAACATCAGTAAAGAAAAAATGTGCATAGGGTAGAGTCCTAGAGAAAACAGGTGCTACCTTCCAGTTGTCCTCTTCTATTGCAGTTACATGGACAATGCTTACTCCTCCCAGCAATAATATGTGACAATACATACAAAGTGTTGCCAACTAAGGAAGCTCACTTGAGCATTTGTGTACAGAGTTGTTTTAGGGGTTGGTCACATAGGCACAGAGTGCTTGCCTGATAGACTTTAGTTACTTGTTCTCTAGTCTTTCCAGATGTCAAGCTGATAATATGTGATCCAAAGCCCCAGGTATACAATGATACTCTCATTAAGCAGGATATACCACGGGACTAGAAGTTATCCCCCAGAACCCCCAAGACCAGTTATTTTATTTATTCATTCATTTATTTATTTTTGTAATGAACAGAATTTTAACACTCTGAGTCTGGTGAGTTAATCTTTTACTGCACAGTTGCTTAATTTAGCAGGACAAAAAATGTCATAAAGGAACCAGGACCATCTTTCCACTCCATCATTCTTGGTATTCCTGTGATGTCTCTTTGCATAATTGTAAATGGCTGAAACAATTCCAAGCATTACATGAAGATATAACAACTATTGTTGAAGTTGATGGGGTACCTTCCTTTATCAAACTAGAAAACCTATCCAAGAAGCTTCAAGAAAAATTGTCCTCAACCATTGTAACTCAGGCTAATCATGATATACCCCATGGACTGAGGGGACTGTTACCTTTCCAGAGCACACTGGAGAGTAAATGCCTGAACACAATTCAGGTTCTACTAGTTAGGAAGAAGAGGGCAAAAGAATGGTCACTGGGTTCCAAAACTATCTGCCACAACCAATCCATGTTTTCACAGGAATCAAAACTGAATAAGTCAGAAGTTATAGGAATATCAAGCTCAATTTAGTATAATGAAAAACACTGGATTCACACACTACTTTTTATGTATTCTTAATGTAGCACCTATTACATTGTATTCAAATTATCTTTCCATGAAATGGTATTTACAGCTATGCTTTGAGGTTCTCAAGAACAGGGACAAGTCATATTTCTATGACTAACCCTTAACATACATTAAACATTAAATAAATCGTTGATGAGAACATAAATGAATTAACAGAGTAGTCCGAAAAATAAATAGGGATACTGTGGCAGTAGGTGACTTCTTCATCATTCACTTGATAAGATACAAGAAATAAGTCAGGTATTAAAATGGGTGCTGATACAAAATAACCTTTACATATGCTTCTAATACTAGATATTTTAAAAATGGAATTGCTAGATCATGAGAATAAATTGGTTTCTAGTGCTAATAATGTACTTCCTTTTCTTGTATTACCACCCCCAAATAATAATACTAATGAAAACATAATACTTAAAGAGCATCTTATTTAATGACTCTGTGAGAAATCAGGACAGGCAATAATCAGCTTATATAGATAAGAAAATTGAGGCTATGAGGTCTTAAGTAACTTCTCCAAACTCACACAACTTATTAAAGTAGAGGAGCTGTTACAGGAAAGCAGTCCTGATTCAGACCCCAAGAGATGGTTCTGAGACTTCACACAAGAAAGAATTCAGGACGAGACCATACGGTAAAGTGAAAGCAAGTTTATTAAGAAAGTAAAGGAATAAAAGAATGGCTACTCCATAGGCATAGCAGTGGCATGGACTGTTTGACCAAGAATACTTATATTTATTTATTGATTACATGCTAAGCAAGGGGTGAATTATTCATGAGTTTTCTGGGAAAGGGTTGGACAATTCCAAGAACTTGGGGTTCTCCCCTTTTTAAGTCATATAGGGTAATTACCTGACACAGTCATGGCATTTGTAAACCTTTATGGTGCTTGTGGGAGTGTCTTTCAGCATACTATTGCATTATAATTAGCATATAATGAGCAGTCAGGAAGACCACAGGTCACCATCTTGGTTTTGGTGGGTTTGGGTTGGCTTCTCTACCACAACCTATTTTATCATCAAGATCTTTGTGACCTGTATCTTGTGTTGACCTCCTATCTCATCCTGTGACTAAGAATGCCTAACCTCCTGTGAATGCAGCCCAGTAGGTCTCAGCCTTATTTTACCCAACCCCTATTCAAGATGGAGTCACTCTGGTTTAAACACTTCTGACAGAGCCAGGAACATAACCCAAATAACCTGATTCCAGAATTCTTACCCCTAACCACTACACTTTACAGTATTGACTCACTCTTTCTTGCCCATGTTCTTTACTTCCTTTCCCTGGGCCATCAAACATTCTTCCTGAAATCTAAAAAACATAATCTCTATTTTTTATTTTATTTTTATTTTTTGAGACATAGTCTCGCTCTTGTCACCGAGGCTGGAGTCCAATGGCATGATCTCGGCTCACTGCAACCTCTGTCTTCCGGGTTCAACCAATTCTCCTGCTTCAGCCTTCCAAGTAGCTGGGATTATAGGCACCTGCCACCACACCTGGCTAATTTTTGTATTTTTAGTAGAGACAGGGTTACACTATGTTGGCCACGCTGGTCTCTAACTCCTGACCTCTGATGATCCACCTGTCTTGGCCTCCCAAAGTGTTGGGATTACAGGCATGAACCACCACGCCTGGCCTATCTCTACTCTTAAAAGATAATTATACATAAAAAGTCTTTCAAAAATCTCCACTTCACATAACTGCTGGATTAACTCACACACTCCATTATTCTATAAGACCTACAAAACTGTAGGAGAGAAAAACATAGTTTTCTCTAGCCCTTATAATTCTTGAGACTTCTCTGTAACAAAAGACAGATTAACAAAATGTGAAAGGAAAAAAAGTCTTGGGACCCTAAAATCTCTAGGTTAAAGGGAAAAGTCTAGCTGGGAACTGCTTAGGGCAAACCTGTCTCCTATTCTACTCAAAGCCATCTCTCTGATCACTGACATAAATGCATATCTATTACCTCCTTTGGTGAGGCTAACCAGAAACTCAAAAGAATGCAACCATTTGTCTCTTATGTATCTATGGCCTGCAAGGCCCCTCCCTGCTTCAAGTTGGCGCACCTTTTCAGACCAAAGTGTTCATCTTATATATGTTGACTGATGTCTCACATCTCCCTAAAGTGTATAAAACCAAGCAGTGCTCTCATTACCAGAAAGGGATCTCAATCCACACCACAAGAGAGGGTTCCTGGTTCGTGCATAAGAAAGAATTCAGGGTGAGTCCATAGTGTAAAGCAAAAGCAAGTTTATTAAGAAAGTAAAGTGGTGAAAGAATGGCTACTCCATAGACAGAGTAGGGCATTCTCGAAAGTAACAGGAAGATACGGCGAGATGAGCTCTGCTACAAGAATTTGTGATAAAGGATTTATTTTCTTAATTACTATATTTTGCAAGAATTGATATTATTATCTTTAAAGCAAAATTAAGAATGTTTCTGTTCTCAAGATTCAGGATATCAGGACATTCCTAAGTCTGGGTCTCTTTAGTGAATGCTATCAATCTGTTCCCTTTACCATGAATATCTAGAGGCTGGGAATACCTAACTATCTGGCAATGCAGCCCAGCAAGTTTCAGCCTCATTTTCCTAGCCCTTACTCAAGATGGAGTCACTCTGGTTCAAACGCCTCTGACACTCTGGTCACTTTGGGCATATTTCATCAGGATCACCTGAAGCGGTTTCACAGGCATGCATCCTCAACTTTGGCAAAATAAACTTTCTAAATTAACTGAGAGCTGTCTCAGATATTCAGGGTTCACAAAGAGAAAAACAAACAAGTTTTTTTTTTTTTAAACATATATTGCAGATATATATGAGAGAAAACCCAGAGAAATGAGTCCATTTCTAAGTAAGTCACAAATAAAGGGTTTAAACTTCATGCTTAGATTTCATTTGCTAAAACAAAAAAAGAAGGGTGTGGGGAAAACCCACAAAAACCCATCTATGGACAGATGGCCAGGAAGAGCACAGATGGCCAGGAAAAGCACATTTGTTATGCAGATTTAAGTCTAATCCCTCTCCATTCATTCATTCCCCTCTTGCTGTTGCAGAGAAAGGGAGACATTCTTACAAGTGTAATTTCCTTTATAGATGTAAATTTCTCTTACAAAAGGGTAACTTTTCAAAGTTAGTCCTGTGCCTACATTTTCTCAAAATAACCAGTTCAAAATAATCAATGTGCCAAAGAGGCATATTTTGGGGTCATATTTTGGCCTCCTGCAGTCATGTTTTGGTGTAGTATATCCTGAGACCCAATAGTATAATGTAGAGCAAACACAAAGTACCTCTGCTTCCACTGCCCAGATGTGCTTATCAATATCTTCTCAAACGTGTTATAACAACATTATTTATTATTGAAGAATGTAGTTAAGCTAAAATAACCTAAAATGATAAAGAATGAATATAAAAAGAAAGAAAAGCATCTTTAAAATTATGTAAATTAAGCTTTAAAAAACTTGAGAAGTGTGGGTTGTCCCAAAACAATTACTGTTGAATTAGATGGGTCTCAGATTGTGGTGAAATATGGGAGCAGGAGGAGAGAAAGGAATAAGTCTAAAAAAAATCTATATTCATATTGTTTTGTGCTGCCAAGTCTGTCCTGCAGACTCTGGCTGAGCGATGGATGAAAGAATTACACTGACCCAGGCATTTTACCTGACAGCTTGGCTAGGGGACTGTACCCCTACGAACCGCTGACGAGAGTGTAGTGCAGCCACCGAGAGAGTGCAGCCCCAATAAGCTAGTACCACTCACATTTATTTAGTAAAGATTTAATGAAAAAGGCTTGGAGCAAACACAATTTGTGGGTAATAACCATAGTCACCACCCTCCCCAGTAGAGGGCAGTCCTGCATGCAAATGAGCAAAGGCTGGTTTCTGGAAACAGGAGTAAACAAATTTATCTAGATAAGTTCCTTTACATTCCTTTGTTTTCTACCCTTTGCTCTCAGGGTCCGGATAAGAGAATTTGGCTGCCTTCAGGCAAATTTTCTTTTGAAGCTTTTGCAAAACCTCCTGGCCTTCCAAGAAGGTTTGTGTCTTTCCCTATAACTTTTTATAACTTTTCCCACCACCCTGACCAATCTCCTACAGTTTTGTAAATGTAGATCTATTTCACATTAAATAAACCAAAAATGGAAATCGTAGATGGTAAATTATGGGAGTGATTTATTAAAAAAAGAAAAACAAAAAACCTGGGGATGTTAATTAGGAAGCCATATTTATAAAGGAGGGCTTGGTACTACATCAAAAACTGGCAGTAGTTCCTATAATTTTCATTTATTATTTAAGATAATTTTAATTTATTTATGTAACTACCTTTAAAATCAAGAGCTATTACAAATTCCAATGGTTGGTGATAAAGGTATTTTCTAGAGACATCTGCATTTCAACAGGAATTTCTGGAGACAGAAAAGTAAGGACTTTTCTCACAGAAGAATTTTAAAACTAGGGAAAAGGGATGGGACCATTATAGGTCTGGAGCATTCTGTCATACTGAAACACACCGAACACACATTCACAGAGTTGTGAATCTGAATGCTTTCCTCTAGAAGATATTTAATGTGACAACAAGAGCGTAATCATTCCTTGTGAGAGGCCAGCTCTGTTTATCTCACAGGGTCCTGGCAAATGCCTGTTTTCTCACTAAGAGAGTACAGAGTTGTGATCAGTGCAGTGGGTCCTAGCAACCAGAGGTCATGCCAAATGTTTGAAAGACAGCTTATTTTATTAAAAAGGCATGCTTCCTCTTGATTTCCTTCTGGGATAAATCTACTTAACTGAATATAATACAAGCTAGAAATATTTCAAAATGTCAAATTGTTGTTAAAATGTATTCGAGTGGAATATTCATGAGAAAATATGCCCTTTAATTAATGTTATATTGGCTGAATATTTCCTATCCTAAATTTTTCTATCCCTTTCTATTATCTTTAACTGAATTATGACATGCATGAATAAATGGCAGGGAAAAAAAGGATAAAACTTTTTCTAATCTTTTATTTCTCAAAGATTCAATTCCCTGTATTTCCCACCATTATCTGCTTCACAGCAGAGTATCTAAATATCTATGCTTCTTGTTAAAAGTAATAGGAAGATTACTGTGTACATAAAGGCAACAAGGCCTACAAGGCTCTTTCAAATGTTCAGCTCAATTAACACTTGAAATTCTACCAGAAAAGTAAAAATGTATGTGGGAGGAAAGACAAGTAGGTAGAATATTTGTTAAGCTAGAAAATCACTTGACAATTGAAATATTACACTTGGAGAAAAGGAATCAACTCAAATTGAGAAACAGGAGATCTTAGGTGTTGTTTCTTAAGCTTCTTTTAGCATAGGGCAGAAAAATAAAACAATATAGCAAATAAAATTGGTCAATATGTGAGTGTCATTAATACAGATTGCCTTTAAAGTGGAAGAGAGTTGTGAATCTGAATGCTCTCCATTAGACAATATTCAGTGTGACATCAATGACTTTATCCTGAATTGTACATTGACAAAGTGGGACATGGTTTAGGTTATAAAAGTGAAAAAAGTCGATGGGAGCTAAAAGAAGGATATAATTCTTCTGACACAAGTTCCAACATCATTGTGCTGCTGGTCAGAGGCAATGTACTTGTGGTAGCCAGAACTAAAAGGACAGTTGGAAAGAGCATTTTATCTATATACCCAAAACATTTACCAAAGCAAAATTTGAGACCAATATTTACTAAAAATCAGTATGCAGTTGATGTTGAACCATACGCAATCTAGTAAAGTGATATATAGCCATACTGAGCCTATACATTTATTTTAGTTATTAATTCCTGAAACATCAAATGTATACATAGTCACATACAAATTGAGATAGTAGTTTGTTAGGACTTGTTTCTCAAGAACAGGTCACAAAGATGACACTGATAAAACAGGATATGGTAAAGAAACTGGCAGAAATCAGTCAGAATCAAGATGGTGATGAAAGCAATGTCTAGCTGTCCTCCCTGCTCATTTTACTCCTGGCATGTTAATAGAAACACCCAAAAGTGCCATGACAGTTTGCAGATGCTATGGCAATTCCCAGAAATTACCCTAGATAGTCTAAAAAGGGCAGGAACCCTTGATTCTGGGAACTCCCTACCCCTTTCCTGAAAAACTCGTAATTGACCCCTTGTTTATCATATGATCGAAAATAACCATTAAAAATAGACAACTAGCAGTTCTTAGGGCGACTCTGCCTATGGGGTAACTGCCATTTTATTCCTTCACGTTTTAATAGACTGGCTTTCACTTTACTCTTGAATTCTTTCCTGCTCGAATCCAAGAACCTGCATGACCTCCCAGGCTGAAACTCTAATTTTGGGGTTCATCTTGTGACAAGCTGACCTCCTCTTGTCAATTCAAAGTCAAATATAATCTATTTAAACCTGCATCTACTATATACCTCTAATTGTGTAATAATTGGAATGTTTCTCTTGAATTTTATCATGCATAATCCAGTTGCACTATTCTTTTGTGAACTCTATGACATTTAAAAAAAATTTAAGAACCACTGCTGTAGATGGAATAAATAAAAATCTAATTTTTTTAAAGTGAAGGATCTTCTGTAGCAAAACAGGAAACTAGAATTGCGACTTTGAATTCATAAAACTTCTGTGCAGCAAAAGACTCCAAAAAAAGGAAAAGATAAATTATAGATTACACAAAATATCTGCAACTTTTATGACATATATAAGGTTAACAAAACTAATATTAACAATAGACAAAGAACTTCAAGGAGAAAGACCCCAAAATAAATGCAAATGCCAACAAACACATTAAAATGAGTCCTCAAACCCCAGGCCACAGACTAGTAGCAGTCTGTGACCTGTTAGAAACCAGTCCACACAGCAGGAGGTGACTGGTGGGTAAGCAAGCATTATTGCCTGAGCTCTGCCTCCTGATCCTTGTCGGATCAGCCAAGGTATTAGATTCTCGTAGGAGTGTGAACCTTATTGTCAACTGTGCATGCGAGGGATCTAGGTTGCACACTTCTTATGAGAATCTAATGCCTGATGATCTGAGGTGGAATAGTTTCATCACAAAACCATCCGCAACCCCCACCTCACACCATGGAAAAATTGTCTTCCGTAAAACCAGTCCCTTGTGCCAAAAAGGTTTGGGACTGCTGCATTAAAAGATACTCAATCTCACTTGTAGTCTGATAAATAAAAGTTAAAACAATTTCCAATATATTAAGTTTGGCTGAAATTATATAAGATTTTTTTTTAAACTGCTAGTAGTATTGGTGAGAATGTAAGAAAATGTGCACTTTGTGTAGTATGGTAGGAACATAAGTTGTTGGCAATATGTCTAAAAATAAGGGTACATAACCTACACCACAAAAGTTCCACTGCTGAGAGTTCAGCCCACAAAATAAAAGCATCAGCACTTAACACGTTTTTCTTTTTTTTGTTTTGTTTTGTTTTTGGTTTTTTGGGTTTTTTTGAGATGGAGTTTCATTTTGTTGCCCAGGCTGAAGTGCAGAGGCACAATCTCAGCTCACTGCAACCTCCACCTCCTGGGTTCAAGTGATTCTCTTGCCTCAGCCTCCCGAGTAGCTGAGACTACAATTGTGCACTACCACGCCTGGCTAATGTTTTTGTATTTTTAGTAGGGATAGGGTTTTACCAGGTTGGCCAGACTGGTCTCAAACTCCTGACCTCAAGTGATCTGCCTGCCTCACCCTCCCAAAATGCTGGGATTACAGGCAGGAGCCATTGCGCACACTCTTAAAAATGTTTTTTATAGAATTAATCGTATTGTTAAATAAATACATGAATAAAAAAGTAATATAATTAACATGAATGTCCATCTAGAAAAATGTCTAAATACCTGGTGGTATTTTGATATGCAGCTATCAAAAGAAGTTAGTTAGATTTTAATCTATTGACCTAGAAGACTATCTGCAGTATGCATGAGATTCTATCTTGATTTAAAACAAATTCTCTCCAAACAACAACAAAAAAAAGTGTTTGGCACCCACATAAAATATTCATAGCTTTATGAGCTTTGTGGGAAACAATGACCATATCTGTCTGCTACTCTGAAGCCAAGAGTAAGGGCAAAAGACTGCAGAAAAACAGAACAGTAACAGAGAAATGAACCTGAATTCTTGATTTTTTTTCTTCACACAAAACAAGTCTAGAAACAAGTACTAAGGCTAGAGCATGGCTTAAAGAAGACTTGAGTATCTCAGATACACCTATCTTTCTGCTTCACCATTCTGAATGGGATGTTTGTCCTAATGGCTTATGGTGTCTTGCATTTGCGTTCCAGAAAGAAAAGTAAAAGGGTGAGGGGCAAAGAGCCTCCACTTGTGCAGTTTGTCTTTTTATTCAGGACAGAGTGCCCTCTCCAGGGACTCAGTAAGACAAAAGGTGGGGAAATGGGTAATTTGATTGATCAACTACTTGTATTGTTATAAAATTACAATACATGTCAGTGGGTAATCAATGTACATACTAGAAATAAAAAAATATGACTCAAAACCTACAATAGGAAGGGTGCAGTGACTCTTGACTAACTCCAGGGCTTTGAGAGGTAGAGGTAGAAGGATCACTTGAGGCCAGGAGTTCAAGACCAGTCTGAGCAATATAATGAGACCTACCTCTGCAAAAAAAATAAATAATTAGAAAGGCATGATTTGTGCCTATAGTTCTAGCTACTCAGGAAGCTGAGGTGGGAGGATTGCTTGAGCCCAGGAGTTCAAGACTGTAGTGAGCTATGATTGCACCACTGCACTCCAGCCTGGGTATATAAAAATATTTGATTCTTTGATGATTTATGTAAAATGATTTTTATAAAGAATTCAGATATATATATACACACACACACACATACACATATATCATATGTATTGCATATATTCCTAATTTTCTATATATCTTCTCTCTTCATCTCTCCTTCTGTTTCTAGATAGATGATAGATAGACAGATACACAGTATATAACTATTTATGTTTTATTTTCAGCAAAAGTCCCAAAACACTAGGTGCCAATCAGTTCCATATTTCCAAGGAAGGTGCCAGACTACCTACAAAATAATTGCAAATGAGTTTTTAAATCACGGTTTATGAGACATGGTTTTGTATTTCTTGACTCTCCCCTGCCTCAAAAGACATGAGACTGAAAAAGAATACTGAGAGCCTATGCCAACCAAACCTCATTATTGAGAGGACAGAAGGTATATTTTTCCAACATCTCAAGCCTAGCTAGGAAAAAGCGTCTTCCAATAGCACCTCTTGAAGGAGCTTGGTATGGGTTTCCTGAGGACTGGGGACACAGTGGACTGGTGTCACATTCACAACGTGAAACAAGAAGATGTCAGTGACAACCTAATGAATGGGAAAGAAGCCTAAGTAGAGAAACAGAGGAAGCCCATTCTAGCCTCTTTGTATAGCAAGCAACCTGTGTTAAGTAAGAGTGGAGAGAAGATAGAAATTTAAAGTTGACAGCATTTTTTTTTTCTTATTGCACTGAACTGCACATGCAATTACTGAACTGAGATGTTTCCATGACTAGAAGATGGATGTAAGATCAACTGGTAAAGTGACAAGATTTGCTCGAGATTTTTTCCAAATATAAGAAAGAAACAGTTCTTCAGAGCAGTTTTCAATAGGCAGTCAGTAAAAAGAATAAAGCTTGTTAAATAGTATCTCACGTGTCCTTTTGAGGGTGTACATACATGTAAATATTCTTACACAGGAATAGAATTCTGTAGAAAGATATACAAGAGAATAGTAACAGTAATTGCCTATGGAAAAGGAAAAGAAGGGATAAGATGGAAGAGGGATCTTCACTGTCCATTCTTTGGACTCCAAATTGTTTACTTTGGGCATTTATTACTTAGGAAAAATTGATTAGGTCACTGACATTCTGCAGCAACTCTGATTTATCTTTATAAACATCAATTATAAATTATGTAATCATGTTGAAAAGTAGCAAGTTCTGATCAATAGAATACCAATAAAAGGAGCTAGTTAGAAAGTTTGAAGATCCTGAATTTGCATTTTCTTTGAAACCTGAAGTGTTATCTACTTTTTAATCAAACTTATCTAGGGGATTGAAAACTGGAAAAAAAATTATCATTTCACGGATTTATTTTGTGGTTGAAATTTTCTGTCTTGAATACAGCTAACACATAGACTTTGACAAAACAAGAGTTTTATTTCTACTCACTTATACTATTCCTTAACTACTACCAGTACCACCACTAAAGACAAATAAAGACAGACAGATACTTTTCAGGTTTACAGGAGGATACTTTACAGGTTATTTATCCTTGACTTACTCTTACTTAAATTAACAATTAACCTGAAAGTTCCGTGCTCTGTTATAATCATGATACAAAATATCAGTCAGTAAGAAAACTACCCCATGTTTTTCCCACAAATTTTTGCAAAGCATTGGGGTACAAAGGTTGCTCTGAAATTATATGAACTAATAAATTTTGCAGCTTTTTTTTCCATAGACATATTAAATTTAATTCATGGGAAATTTTCTGCAACATTATACTATTGATATGTACTGGAGAAACTTATCCCAATTACTGTTTTTAATTTAATGAATTACTCTTTCCATGACTATATTTTGTTGTTATTTTGTTTAGGTTTATAGGACACTAATGCCTCAAGTTTGTTCACCCACAGCGGAGGACTCTATCTTGATTATCAAAGTTAAAATGCTCTTACTTTTTAGAGTCAAAATAACTCATAAAATAATTTACTGATATGGCAGTCAACTTCCTCCATTCATTCACAGAATCTATGTCCTTTTGAGTTGACTTTAATTTTCCTCTGGAATAATGTCAATCTCTGTTTATGAGAATTCCACTGTGATCTCCAGTGTTCCAGGGATCAGCAAACTAATAACCCTGCCTAATCACTGCTAATGTTGTCCTATTATCCCCATATCACCAAGATTTTTTTCTGCTTCCTTCATGTTGCTTATTTATGGGAAAGGAAAAATTATGGACAAGTCAAAATAATATACAAGAAATTATGAAATATTTTCCTTTATAGCAAGTGCTTATAAATGAATTTCACATTTTCCCAATTTTAATTATTACTGAATTGTGCATACAATCTTAAGATGCTGACTCATAATCTTTCAAGAGTTTTTGCATCCCTTCAAGATCCAAGGTTCTAGGTTACAAAACCACTGGTATAAAAAACATAGGCTTCATGATCTAAGATCATGGTTTCATGCTGGTCTGGCATTTCGGAGGCTGAGCTAATGTCTTAACCACTTAGGGCTGCATTTTTTCATCTACAAAATTAGGGCCATATGCCCTGATTTAAAGTATGTTGCTGACAGAATTAAAACCAGTGGCACGTATAAAGTGTTGGTGTTCAGTAAATGTTATTTTGCATCATTTTACATGTGCACCTCATTAAATCCCCATAGCAAACTTGTAAAGTCGGTACTATTAGTCTCCTAATTAAGAAAAGAGAAAGTGGCAGAGCCTGGCCAGATCTCAGTTGAGTTCATTGAGCTTTCAAATCAGTACAGGGACTAGTTTAGGAAACACAAAGAATATACTTCCATGGATGGACATAAGTTGTTACAAGTTGAACCTGTGGGAAAAAAACATTCATCTTCATTTTTTCATATCTAACTATAAATGTAAACTACATTAAACATTCAAAATCCTATCAGATTCTATGCCCTCTTTTATAACAGTAGTTTATAGTTTGCAACACTCCCTCTAATATCCTGAAATAAAATCTTCAGATAACAGACTGAAACCCATAAATTCAAAAAGTATATCTTTATATGATACTCCACTGTAATATAAATTTTAAAATGTAATTATTAATTTGTAGTTCAAGATAAAATGCTCAGGTTCCCCTATTTGTAGAATCACTGGGATTGTGACAGCTACCGATGCAGACCTACTGAAGCCTACTTAACCTGAAGCATATAATATTTCTCCCTAAGTCCAAGAACTCTACCTCATTTGCTTTTATTTTTTAATTAAAACTTTATTTTAAGATAATTATATATTAACAAGCTTTTGCAAGAATAATACAGCTAAATCTCCTACACCTTTCACCCAATTTCCAGGAACATCTTGCAGAACTATAGCAAAGTAATACACCAGGATTGACATTGATACAGTTAAGATAGAGAACATTTCCATTATCAGGAGAATCCCTTATGTTGCTCTTTTATAGGAATTTTCACTTCCTTCCCATCTCACCTACTCCTTAATCTCTACCAACTACTAATCTGTGTTCCACTTCTATAACTTTGTTACCTCAAGAATGTTATAGAAATGAAATCTTACCATACGTAACCTTTTGGTATTGGCTTTTTGCGAGGCCAGTGTAATTTTCTGGAGATTTATCCAGGTCTACTGCATGAATTGTTCAAGAACATCTGCTTGTTTGTTTCCGATGTTGGGCTATAATGAATAAGGCTGTATCATGAAGAGGTTTTTGCTTGAAAATAAATTTTCATTTACCTGGGAAAAATGCCCCAAGAGTGCAATTGCTGGTTAAAATTTACCAAGTTTTACTTTTATGGATTATGCTTTTGATATCAACTCTAGGAATTCTTTGCCTAATCCTATATACTGCAGTTTTTTTCTCTTATATTTTGGTAATAATTGTATGCTTTCATTGAAATTTGTAGTCATTTTAATTTAATTTTTCCAAAAGGTGTAAGAGATAGATTGAAGTTTATTTACCTATTGACCAATGGGTGTCCTATTGCCCCAACACAATTTGCCAAAAAGGTTATCTCTCTCCATTGATTACTGTAGCTATACATCAAGGCTTGAAATCAAGTAGACCGATCCTCCTACTTTATTCTTTTTCAAAATTGTTTTAGCTAATCTTCATCTCTTGATGTGTAAGAGTTTTATGACTTTGCAGACCAAAAAAAAGGGGGAGAGAGGGAAGATAATATTTACTTTGAAAGGTGATTGTGACTATGTGGTTATGTAGATTTAAATACATATGAAGTTCTTAATACAGTAGCTGGCATGTAATGTAGACACTTAGCTTCCTTCCTATTAGTTCCGAACCAACTATCAGAAACCCTTCAAAAACAAATCAAGCACAAAAATGCACCTTTCTTTCCCCAAAATATTATGCTCTCAGTTTTACATAAATTTGTTATACATACAACTGGGTAAGATATCTGCGTTACGTAGGAAATATATGCAAAAGAAACAACGCTCAAAAAGAACCAGCTGCAACTCCCACTACATCTGTTGGTAGGAAATAGTTTCTGTCTCCTTCTCACCTCATCAATTTGATAGTAAAAAAGCTCTGGTAAAAACTGCAGTTGATTGGGAAAGTTTAATCTTATTCAAACATCAACAGAATTGTCTGATGCTCAACTAAAATTGATCAAGACAGACATTCAATACCAAAAAATACAGTGGTTACAAATATTATCCCACTCATCAGAACCTGTTTCTGAATAAGGTAATTGTGATCGCTGGAAAAGTGTTCCATTCCACCTTAACTGTACTGGCTTCCTTGCTATTCTTCCCAGTTTCCAGGTATGCTAGAGGAGGATTGGGGCCTTTGTTCAGGCTGGAATCTTCCTCCCTCCCACCAGACGTGTCTCCCACCACATGGCTCTATCCTTCATCCCCTTCAAGTGTTACTCAAATGTCATCTTCTCAGGAAGGCCTTGTGTGATTAGTTTATTGAAACTATTCCACTCAACTCCTATGTCTAACACTATTCAGTCTGCTTTCCTGCTTCATTTTTCTTCTTGGCTCCTAGTACTATTTAATTTGGAATATGTATATGTGACATATTTGGCTAGATTACTTCACCCATTAGCATGTAAACTCCATGAAGGCCTTTATTTTATTGCAGTATTTTCTGCACCTAGAACAGTATTGGTATACACCAGTCACTTAAATACCTGTTCAATGAATGATGTAGAGAGGGTTCAAAAAGCATTGGAGAATGTCATGGCTTCACTGTTTTGAATTGTAATACTTTAAATAAAAGATCAATGGAAACATTAACAGGAAAGATCTTAACATCAATTTTCTTCCAGGAGAATTTAAACATAAACATATACAAATAGATAAGCATATGCTTTACAAATTCTCCCATTCCCTTCTCTAAACCTCAACCCACTCTCTCTGCCACTCTCCCCTAAAAAAATGAGGGATTAACAAAAAGGTAAACACACTGTGTCCATAGGCCTTTTTCCCTCATCCGACTGCTCAGATCCCAAATTTTAGAGTCTTTCACGAATCATCTTTTTCTCATTGCTTCCCACTGTCTCCACTGCTATTACCCCTTTAAGCCACAATAAGTCCTTGCCTAAAATATGGCCAACTGTCTGCTAACTGGTTTCCCTCTTCCAAATTTGACCTGCTACAATCTTTACTTCCAAATCAGCTACAATGCAATGGACTGGATTGTCTCCCCACTAAATTCATATGCTGAAACCCTGACCCCTAATGTGAGATAGGGACATTATGGAACTAACTCAGATTTAATGAGGTCACAAGGCAAGGGCCCTTATGAGACGAAACACCAAAGAGGTTGTTTTCTCTTCACCCTATGAGGACACAAGGAGAAGGTAGCTGTCTGCAAGTCAGGAGGAAAGCCCTCACCAGATTCTGATCATATTGGCATGCTCATCTTGGACTTCTAGCTTCCAGAATATAAGAAAATAAATGTCTGTTGTTCAAGTCACCCAGTATGTAGCATTTTGTTGTGGAAGCCCAAGCCAACTAATATGCTGAGAAATTCTTTTAAAAACCTAAGTCACACCATGACGGTCTTCTGAGTAGAACCCTCCAATGACTCTCCAGTCTTAATCCTAGCAATTGCCTTCAGGAGCCTTTAGTTTCTGGCTCTTTTCCTTTCTAGCCCCATTTCCTACTACGTTGCCCACCCATCATTCCTTTCAACCACACTGGCCAATTACCTAACTCTTGAACGCATCAGGCATGTTTCCATCTCACGGCCCTATACTAGCTGCTCTTTCTAGAACAGCATTCATTGATACTGGTATGGTTCACTCCTCACTTCCTTCAAACCTTTGCTAGATGAATGTTTTCCTTTCAATAAGCATTGCAAACAACACTCCTCACCTGCCCCCACCCCCACCAAATACACTGCTCTGATGATCTTCACTTCTCTAGCTGTTTTTTTTCCCCTGTGTGTTTATCCCCTTTTAACACATCATATAATTTACTACTATGATTATATTTTATTGTCTGTCTCCCTGTTAAGAGTGTAAACTTTTGTTTGCTTGGTTCATTAACTATCCTGAGCACTTGGATCACTGCCTAACATATAAAAGACACTCAATAAAATCCATTAAGTAAAACCGACTGAGAGGCCAGCAGCCTGGGTTCCAGTCTCAATACTGCCCCTACCATGCTATATTACTTTGGCTTTATGTCTGTTTCCTTGTGTGTAACATAAAATCTTTGGACCATATTAGATAGCCTTCTTTCCATGGCTCTGACTCAGTCCTTTCTCATAGATAGGCTGTTCTGTTCATTGCTAGTCTTACTCGACCTTTCCTCTGGCCCAGACTGCTCCACCCTTCATTAAGTATACTTTCTTTCCCACAGCCTCATTCCTTGGTTCATAATGTTGATAATCAGTAAGTATTGAATAAATTGAAGTTATTTTGATTCACTCACAAAAAGCCATAAAGGCACTTTCTGACAGGATTATGTCTTTTGGTGTTAATTGGTCTCTAGCTCTAATTTCTAATCCTAAAATCAATGCTGTAATACTATAAGTATTTAAAAAATATCAACCTAGGATTTCTATGGTACATTCTCAAGCAGCGTATTTATTACTTATTTACACGAAAACCTGTCACTTCGACTTAGATAACATTGAGTACCTCACTTTTACTCTTTAAATATTAAATTTCGGTTTTAAAGATCTCAAGTCTTCATGTCCTCCTTTTGTTAATAACGTAGAACGGATATTTTAGATTCCATTAGCAACTTCTCACTGAAGATATTAATGAAACTGAAGTATTGTATTTTACTTCTAAAGGTCAGTTTAATAGACTTGTAGTTTCAAAGTTAAACCGTACCATCTGTTTTGACTTAAAAATATAAATTCTTTTTAGCAACAAGACATTTGGGTTTTAATACTCTAAAGAATTATTACAACAAATCCAAATTAATATTCTAGTTCCTAATTATAGAAGAGTGAATCAATAAATTAGATTACCCAAAATAAGATGAGATTTTGGTGATTTTTTTTAGCATATATTTACTGAGCACCCATTATGCACAGGTATTGATTTGTTGCTTAATATTAAAAATTAAATCAGTCCCTTTTTAAGAGGCTCACAGATTAGTAAGAACAACTCGTGTTGAATTTACAATGGTTTTAACACAAGGCAAAATTTAAACACAATTCTTTAATAGTTTTATTTCCTTTTTCTGTCTTCCCCAGTTAAATCCAAGTAAAAATACGCCCCTCTTTCAAAATAAATATCATTAAACAAATTATCTGTATTTAAGCACAGATAAATATATAGAATTATTTTCCCAAAGATTAGTAGTAGGTCACGAGTGATGCTTGCATAATTTTTAAATATAATCAAGTATACTGAAAAACATGCTAGTAATGTATTTCCAAAAATAAGTTTCTATTCCTAGAACTAAAACTGAAAAGAAGTGTTGTGAGACACACAAATGAAGCCAATACGTTTAACCAAGGGCCTGCCATTTTCCTGCAAGATGTTCCCAAACAGTTCCTGGAAAGGGAGGTTGCCCTATAGGGTCCTACAAGTAACCTAGGTGGCAGCATCTCCCACCAGCGTAAGGCCTAAGCACACAAGCTCTTCCTTCCATCTACAAACGCAGGAAACCGCGACTGGAGAAGTTATATGATTGGCTAACCCATGAATGACGCAACATAACTCACGCCCACTGAGACTCTGCCTTTCCTAGACTGGCTCAGATTACGTTTTCCTATTGGCCCCCTACAGCAAGAGAGGGACAATTGTTTAAGTCGACCTCTGGGTCCGGAACCGCGGGTAAAGATGGCGGCGGCCAGGTGGTGGAGGCCTATGCTTCGCGGTCCGAGCCTTTCATTGCACACCGCGGCTAATGCCGCCGCCACGGCTACAGAAACGACCTGCCAAGATGTCGCGGCGACCCCCGTCGCGCGGTACCCGCCGATTGTGGCCTCCATGACAGCCGACAGCAAGGCGGCACGGCTGCGGCGAATCGAACGCTGGCAGGCGACGGTGCACGCTGCGGAGTCGGTAGACGAGAAGCTGCGAATTCTCACCAAGATGCAGTTTATGAAGTACATGGTTTACCCGCAGACCTTCGCGCTGAACGCTGACCGCTGGTACCAGTACTTCACCAAGACCGTGTTCCTGTCGGGTCTGCCGCCGACCCCCGCGGAGCCCGAGCCCGAACCCGAACCCGCGCTGGACCTCGCGGCGCTGCGTGCCGTCGCCTGCGACTGCCTGCTGCAGGAGCACTTTTACCTGCGGCGTAAACGGCGCGTGCACCGTTACGAGGAGAGCGAGGTCATATCTTTGCCCTTCCTGGATCAGCTGGTGGCAACCCTCGTGGGCCTCCTCAGCCCACACAACCCGGCCCTGGCCGCTGCCGCCCTCGGTGAGCCTTGGATCCCCCAGGGCGGAAGGGAGAGATGGGGGATTGTACTGGGTTACTCCGCCGCAGATTTACCCCTCATCATTTCTTTCTCTCTGCTTCGTTCTTGTTTTCCTAGTTCTTTCGTTCCTATCTGGGGTGACCTAGTTTTGTAACAGTCACTGCGTTAGGAATCTAGAGACTACGTGTTTGTGGCTGCGCTAACACCTACCAGCTCTTCAACTCTGGTAGCCTGAGCTCTCTAGGATTCCAGTCCTGGACTCTACTTTGTGAGGGTTAAGCCGAATGGAAGAGCAGTGGTGATGAAGAAAAACGCCACTTAAGAGAGTGGGGCGGGCCAGGTTTCCTTTTGGCTGTTCCACCAGAAAGCTGTGTGACGGTGTGTCACACGGCTGAGTAGTATTCTTTTTAGCTTAATTTTAAATTTAATGTGCCTTTTCTTTTTCTTTAGCAACTTCTTTTTTGCTTAATTTTTCGCATTTTACGGTAGTGGTTCTTCGTCGTACAATTGTGAAGATTAAATGAAATATTAACTAAGATACCTAACATTTACTGAGTATTTATGTGCTAGGCCCTGTTCTAAATTTTGTATGTGCCAACTTATTAATCCTCACAATAACCGTTCACGATGGGTAGCAATGTTTTGGTAAATGCAAAAAAGACCAAAATGTAACAAACTGAGGCATAGAAACGTTAAATGTGTCTGCCTGAGGACCCTATAGCTAATAGATTGGCGCGGGGTGGGGGGTCAAACTTCAAACCCCCATTCCAAGTTCCTAGTAAACCATCAGCAGCTTCTGTGTAACCGCTCAGGGCGGACATGAAAAGTAATTAACATATAGATAATTTTAAAAATTATTGTTTTTGACGTATTCATCATTTTATATCTTCTACGAAGTGGATGTCTTAATATTGAAGTAATGTTAGGACTGTAGATGTGTGCTCAACTTAGCCTTGCTGTGTACATGTTTTTTCCCTTCTCCAGTTGAGAAAGAAGTCTTGAGGAAAGCGTCATGAACTTAGACTACTCCTGATGGATGGCCTAGAAAACCTATTTAACTTTGTCAAGACCTAGGTTCCTCTTCTATAAAATGGAGATAATGAAAAGTATACATACCTTTGGGAGTTATTGTGAAAATTGAATTGGTAGTTCATAAAATAGTCCTATTTTTGTTTATGGTGAATGATACTCTTGTTAGTCTTATTTTCTTTTATTACTCCTAATGAGAAATCTCTTTGGTTAATGTTCAGAGTAATGATGGCACAAATAGACAAAAGTTTGAATGTTATATTTAAGTCATAATAGTTAAATTGTCACATAACCCAGACTCTTACTTCCATCATTCTTATCATTTGCTAAGTTAGTACTCTTTAGTGTTCTAATAGTAACCAAATTTATTTAGATGATCAGATGAAAAAAATTTTGAATATCTTTTTGATAGATTATAGACGCCCAGTTCATTTTTACTGGGTGCGTGGTGAAGAAATTATTCCTCGTGGTCATCGAAAAGGTCGAATTGATGACTTGCGATACCAGATAGATGATAAACCAAACAACCAGGTTCGAATATCCAAGCAACTCGCAGAGGTAAGGATTTATTGTGATTATGTATCTGTTGATATCTCACGTAGGATCTGTCATAGGCAGGTTAAGTAATAGTAGAATAAAATGTTTCAGATGGATCTCTTGCCTTTCAAGTTTCCTTTTTGAAGACATCACATCTCAAAAATCTTTTTAGCTTATGTAATCTGCTACGGTATACACCACAAAGGTCAGATAATCATTTTAACAAAAACAGGTTAAGGTGTCATTTTGCCAGGCCATACAGATCTGTATGTTTCTCTTAATACAAAAATTCTGAAATAGTTTATGATTGTAATTTACTAGACTGCACTAGCTAGTCATAAACCAAGGAAGTTTAACACTTATCAGCTGGGCCATTTTACATATTTGCAGTTCTTTTGGAGGAAAGTATATTTTGAGTATTGTCTGTGCTTTCGTGTCAGGGTTGACATACTTTTTCTGTAAAGATCTGGATAGTTAATATTTTAGGCTGTACAGGCTGTAAATCTCTGTTGCAAGTGTTCAGCTCTGCTCTTACAGTGCAGAGTGCCATACACAATTTATAAATGAGTTTCTGTGGGCTGTCTTCCAGTAAAACTTTACCTGTAAAAACAGGTGGCTTACTGGATTTAGCCCATCATTCAATGATAGTATTATCAAATCATTTTGTGAAACCGCCTCATTTTAAGATTTTTAAATCTAATGAGTGTGAGTAAAATACATACTAATGTTGCTGTGAATTTAGTATGTCTTTTCTTTTTCTTTAAGTTTGTGCCATTGGATTATTCTGTTCCTATAGAAATCCCCACTATAAAATGTAAACCAGACAAACTTCCATTATTCAAACGGCAGTATGAAAACCGTATATTTGTTGGTAAGTTTCTCTTTTGACATATTATACTATAAATGTGTTCAAAGTGTCCTATGCAAATTTGGAGTATTGACTACAATGAAGAGTTAATTCTTGATTACCGAGAGGTTTACATAGTCCGTGAGCAATATAATTCATAATCTCAAAGTGTCCTATGCGAATTTGGAGTATTGACTACAATGAGGTTAATTCTTGATTACCGAGAGGTTTACATAGTCCATGAGCTATATAATTCATAATCTCAGGTTACTGCAACATGCATAAACACTGGAAAGAAAATATTGTTTAAGTTTGTTATTTGAAATTTTACTTGTTTCTACCGAAATAGCAGTATTTAACTTTAGAAAATAGGCTTTGTTGACTTATTAGATAGAAAAATAAATTTGTGTTTTTTTAAAAGTAAAAACTTTTAGAACTGGACTTGAGATAGCTGTTGACTTTTTTAAGTGTTCTATTTGCGCCATGGATGGTGGTAAGATCAGGAATTCACAAATTCATAATGCCCGATGTCTGCCGTCCCTCGTGCAGCTTATTTTGTCATTTTTTCTTCCTTTGTTAATTCCTACCCAATGTGAAGAAGTCTTAAGAAGGTTTTATACTAGCCCTCCAGACCTATTTTATCAGCCTCTTCTCAGTCACTGCGGTCTTAGGTAGTGACCTGCAAGGAACACTTGGTTGAAAAGACTTTGCCACTAAGATCAAGAATGTCAGCATTTCATGAAATGTTGCTACTTATTTTTTTTTTTTTACTTAGAAAAGTAGTGTAAAAATAATTTTTAAAAATTAGGAGCAAAGTGTGTAATTATTTCATTAAATAAGTTTTTAGAGTCTTGAAGTAGTTGTATCCTCTTGGTTAATATGACAAGGAGACAACCATAGCTAATCATGACTAAAGGATTTGAGAAAACAGATAATAGAAATTTTAAATAACTTTTCTATATATTCTTTCAGCTTCTTCCTTGTTTTGATGGGCTTTATGATAGCAGATTGAGAAATTATGCTTTTCTGTGAAATTTAATTTTATTATGATCCATACGATATATAAGTATATTAATATTCCTACTTATGTATTTAGAGTACTGAGAATATGATGTATAAAGAAGGAAAAAAAAGGCACAAATACTAAAACATGTGCTCCAGATGTTCTACATGTTTGTTTCATCTGAAATGTTTTTCTTTGCTCTTCAGGCTCAAAAACTGCAGATCCTTGCTGTTACGGTCACACCCAGTTTCATCTGTTACCTAACAAATTAAGAAGGGAAAGACTTTTGAGACAAAACTGTGCTGATCAGATAGAAGTTGTTTTTAGAGCTAATGCTATTGCAAGCCTTTTTGCTTGGACTGGAGCACAAGCTATGTATCAAGGTAAAAACTAATTTTATAGCATTTTCTTTGAAGATACTTGTAACATTCTAAGAATATAATGGTTAAAATTGTTTTCTTTGGGTTGAAACATAGGTTGAATCTTAACATCTTTAAACTTTTACATTGGCCCAAAGTACAGTTGTTTTAAAATCCATGTTTAAATACTATACAGTTGAAATCTGACACTGAGGGGATTGTTTTTATCTTTTACTTTGACCATCTCCTGTGTGAATGTACTTTTGCACGCATTTTAAAGACTGTAGCCAACTAAGTCAACCCTTTCTAGATGAAAATAGCTTTCAGAGGGTAGAAAAGGTAAGGATTTTGTGGATTAAATATTTATATTCAATCAATGGCTATCCTATATAATTTCTTTAAAGGTTATATCCAGGATTTGAATTAGGAGATTGTTCATTCAGTAAACAGTAACTGCTTTTTTATATGCTATACTCTGTTCAAGATGCAGTGTTGAGTGAAACAGATCCTGCTTTCTTAGAGCTTATATTATAGTGGGGTAGGGGGGCAGTGGTAAAAGATAATAAGCATGTAATATGTATAACTAGTGGTAATATTATGGGGAAAATAGCATAAAGAGTAGAATGATTTATAGGGGGGCAGGTATAAATGAGGTATGGAGAAGAATTTATTTTATAAAAGTCATTCAGGGGAGGTCTCTAAAAATGACTTCTCCTAACACCTGAATGGCGAGGAGCTGCCTGTGCCCAAATCTGGAGGAAGACACTTCCAGGCAAAAGGAGCAGCAAGTAAAAAAGTCCCTGAGATGGGAACAGGCCTGAAATATTTAGGAACAACATGAAGGGTAACGAAGAGTGGGACAAGGAGAATGATGTAGAAGGACATAGCAGAAGCCAAAGCCTATATCTTACAGGACTATTAGAGCTCATTGTGGGGCGTTTGGATTGTATTCTAAAACCTGAAGTAATGTAATACATGTTTTTTTTTTTAACGTATATATGTATTTTAACGTTATACTCAAAATCGAGTTAGATTTCTGTAACAGAATTGAATAGAGAAAGTGGGAGTAGGAGTAGACGGAATTAGACATAAGAAAGAAGTAACTTTCTTGAAGATGGTAGAATGGCACTGTTTATTTTTGAAAGATAAAGTACTTCCTTTTACAATAAAATTAATTCCGTATGTTAACAGTATTATTCATTTGCTATCTCCATTAAAGATGACGTAAGATACGTGTGGAGAAATAAAGTTACTGCTTGGTAGTTGAGTAATGACATAGTACCAGATGTAGAAGGCATCTGCATAGATAGAGCTTGCTGCTCTTAGATGAAGCAAGTAAGGCTGACATTGTTGAAAAAGATTAATCATGAGATCGAGGATAGTAGAAGGGAGGAAAATATTATTTGTGCAGAAATTAAATACAGGGTTAGAATGGAGATGATAAGGAAACTTTGAGGTCTTCAGGGATTTTGTTACATAAAGTAAGTTGTAGGAGGTATTTGATACCCTCTAATGTCTAATGTGTTTGTTTTGTTTGGGTAAGATATATTCTGTACGTAAATTTCAGCATAACTTTCTTCTACAGGATTCTGGAGTGAAGCAGATGTTACTCGACCTTTTGTCTCCCAGGCTGTGATCACAGATGGAAAATACTTTTCCTTTTTCTGCTACCAGCTAAATACTTTGGCACTGACTACACAAGCTGATCAAAATAACCCTCGTAAAAATATATGTTGGGGTACACAAAGTAAGCCTCTTTATGAAACAATTGAGGATAATGATGTGAAGGGTTTTAATGATGATGTTCTACTTCAGATAGTTCACTTTCTACTGAATAGACCAAAAGAAGAAAAAGCACAGCTGTTGGAAAACTGAAAAAACATACTTGATTGAGAACTTTGGGAATAAATTTTACTGAAGGAACAGTAATGAGATTTGTAACTGTCAACTATTAAATACATTGATTTTTGAGACAAATATTTCTTATGTCAGCCTGTTATTAGATCTCTTACTCTGCTGAAATTCGTCACTGAAAGATTTAATTTTAGTTACCTTTTATTGATTTAAAAATAATTGCATTTGTGTATTGCTAACTGATAAGACAAATTGCGTTATTGAGCTATTAAATGCACATTTTAATATAAATGCAGAAATCCCAAATAAAATACTAACATACTGAATTCAGTAATTAAAAGAACCCCCTGCAGCCGGGTGCAATGACTCACGCCTGTAATCCCAGCACTTTGGGAGGCCAAGGTGGGTGGATCACTTGAGTCCACGAGTAGTCCTGAGACCAGCCTGGGCAACATGGCAAAACCCCATCTCTACTAAAAATACAAAAATTAGCCTGGCCTGATGGTGCATGTCTGTAATCCCAGCTACTCCGGAGGCTGAGGCGCAAGAATTGCTGGAACCCGGGAGGCAGAGTTTGCAGTGAACCGAGATTATGCCACTGCACTCCAGCCTGGGCGACAGAGCAAGACTCTGTCTCAAAACAAACAGAAGAACCCACTACAGCAGGGTAGAAAATCAATTCAGTAATGGACTAATGTTAGGAAGTAATGCCAATACAGAACATTAGTTGTTCAAAGGAGAAAGAAGGCTTTGATAGAATTCTCAATCTTGGTTTTAAAAGAAAAGATAGATATTAATAGGACAGTATAATGGTGAAACATAAGGGATAACCCCATTGAAATCAAATTACTCTAAGCTTTGAGCTTTACATGCTTTATTTGCTAATCCATTCCAAGTGCCTAGATTCATAGAAGTAAGAAATCAATAAATGTTGGTTGAATGGATGTGAATTAATGAATTTAAGGTAGTCAACCTTTTTAGTTTAAGATCTGGTATATCTTCTTATTTACTTGCTTTTTTTTTTTTTTTTTTTTTTTTTTTGAAACAGAGTTTTTGCTCTTGTTGCCCAGGCTAAAGTGCAATGGCACAGTCTCGGCTCACTATCACCTCCATGTCCTGGGTTTAAGCGACTCTCCTGCCTCAGCCTCCCAAGTAGCTGGGATTAATTACAGGCATGCACCATCATGCCTGGATAATTTTTTGTATTTAATAGAGACGGTGTTTCACCATGTTGGTTAGGCTAGTCTTGAACTCCTGACCTCAGGTGATCCACCCACCTCGGCCTCCCAAAGTGCTGGGATTACAGGTGTGAGCCACTGTACCTGGCGTATATACATCTTTTATTTCTCAGCAAAGTTTAGAGTTTCTTTTATCTCCATGCATTTCCTATGTATGCCTACATTTTTGTGTAGTTGGAAATGGATTTTCTTTCCAATTTTATACTTCTTTATAGTTTTTAAAAGTGGCTTTATATAGGTGATACTGATAGCTATATATTTATTTTGTAAAAGATCAGACCAATTTAAGTTGTTCATTAAAGCCAATAATTTTTCAGCTGATTCTCGTGAGGTGTATATAACCAATCTGATTTGGGTTCTTCTGAAACTGCTTATCAAATGGGTAGCCATTAGTCCCTACATAGCAAAATCCACTGGACAGTTTTCTGTATTGTACTCAGTAAGGTCTGGCACATTTTGCATGGTTGACCACTCCTTCGTTCTTAAAGTAGTCTTTTTATTGCCTTCAGTGAAACATGTTCTTGGTTTGCCTTCTATCTCATTGGCTATTCTGTCATATTTCTCTTTGCTGTTCTTCCTCTCACTTTTCTTCAAATATTGATGTACTTTTTTTTTCTTTTCTAAACTCCATTTTTGTTTAACCATACTCTCCCTAGATGATTTTATCAAATTCCATGGATTTAAATATATTTGTAAGCACATTCAAATTTAGTTTGGTTTCAACTTTGTGTTTTGTATCTGAATGATAAGCATCAGCATTATAACTAAACAGACTGTGTGATTAAGATTATGCTCAGTTTTTCCCTCTAATTATCTGATTTTCATAATTACCCCCCAGAATGTGAGAACATTATTTTTATAATCAGAAAGTATTTTAAGAAACTAGTTGAGTGGACTCTAATATGGAACCATCAACATGTATCAAATTCCACTTAATTATAAGCAAATTCATTATGAAATTATATTGTATTTGAAAAAGCATTTCATGATTACATTTGTTATTTAAGAAAATGTTATTTAAAGAACTTTATGTAAGTTTCATTATACATGTATTTTAGCTTACTCATCTCTGGAAATGGAAAACTTAGATACTAGGCAAGAGGGCTTTAGATTTTTTAATGAGATATTTTAATAGACCAGTACCTAGGTCTTAATATTTGGGTTTCTCAAAAATTTACATTGAAATCCTAATCCCCATGACTATAGTATTAGGAGGTAAGGCCTTTTGGAAGGTGACTGGAGCAGGGCAGCACCTTCATGAATGGAATTAGTGCCCTTATAAAATAGACCCAAGGGAATTTTTTCATCCCTTACACCCTGTGAGAACATGGTGAGAAGGCACCATCTATGAGCCAGACCAAACACTGAGATTCTGTGATCCTCACCAAACACTGAATCTGCTGGTGCCTTGATCTTGGACTTTCTAGCCTCCAGAACTGTGAGAAACAAATTTCTGCTGTTTATAAGCTGTTCAGTTAATGGAATTTTGTTATTGTAGCCCAAATATACTAAGACAACGAATATAGTTAAAATTACTATGCCCGTTGCACTTTATATTAAGTTCTAGTGTACGTTGTGTAATGCTTACATTAAACAAAAGGTAAGGTTAATTTACATAAAACATGTTTAGGTAGGATAATTGTAAAAATTATTAGAGAAATTGGTAAAATTGTGGCTTTGGATAGAGGCAGGAGAAAGAAAAGAGCAAGGCACTAGTGAGAAAAATTGCCATGGAGAATATTGAGAATAGATACAAAGAGACCTACAAGTTTACAACATTAATATTGGCCAATACTTGATTGGACAGTTTGAATTTTTCAACCTGAAAGGCCTTTGTTCCCCAAAGTTTGGTAAGGAGATTTTGTAAAGACAAACAACAATAGCAATAAAAAATAATCAGGGAAGATTAAGAGATTTCATAAGGAGCAAGAATTCATAGGAAATATTTCAAAGGTATAGATATGATTACTATTTTGGTGAATAATAAGCACATGGTAGACTGAAATTCGGCAACAGCTACTGTGCAAATAAACATATCTGTGATTATGGCTTATATCGGGTTGGAGACCCGGGCTGTAAGCCATTCTTTTTAGTACAGATTAATCTCCATTTCTCAATCACAGTTCTGTTCTTTTCCTCTGTGGGAAATACTGAATTCTGTTTCAGAATTTGATTGTCTTTTGTATTCTTTGTCATCCAACAGAATTGCACATTTCACTTTGTAACATTTTTATAAATAGCGTTTGACACTTGAAACTGGCTTTTGAGTCTTCTATAATAGTTTGTGCAGAAGTCTGAGGTTTAATATTATGATGGCCTTATTCATACTGTAGAAATATATACTGCAGCAATATGTACCCAAATGGTCAATAAGCTTTATAAATGAACTAGCTAGATTTTTAGTTTTGATTTTAATTCTTGGTTTGAATTACTAAAAGCTATCTTAACCTTAGGAAAATGAAAGCTTACATGAGGTTGAGCTACTTACAAAGTATTTCTTTGTGTCTCCAGTTCATGTGAAACCTGACTTTTATTTATAATATTTATGTTATGAGCACTTTTATTAGGATCTTTTTAAGACTCTCAAGAGTTTTCTCTGAGTCATTATTAATAGTACTAATAAACAAGGTGAGCAGGATTTAAAACTGAAAGGAGCATCAGAGATAATTGAGCTTTGTTTGTGCCATTCATTGTTACTCTATGCAATGTCTTTTGTTTGTTTTTTAATTAATTGCCAATATTTAACAAGAGAACCATAGAACATTCATTATTCCAGATTCTCTTGAAAAACTGGAAGATCTGGCAACTCTGGGTTTATGTTCTTACATGTTAACAATATACAGGGGCTGGAATTACCTGCCCTGAGTCCCTTTAGACGTGCATACTCTCTCCAGTTGGCCACAGTTCCTACCACTTCTCATTTCTCCTCTCTTGGCCCACATCATTGGACCTGTCTCACTAATTTCTATTAAATATTTTGTTACTGAGGCTGTTAGTTTATGACCTGTGAGGCCAAGACAGCTGTTAAGAACTTGCATTATTAGTGGCAAAATTATACCTTTATGATTACTTACTAGGTTTTAGAAATCTCACTTTTCTAACAAGAGATATTATGATAATCATAAGTTCCAAAGAATTCAAGTTCATTTGAGATAATTAAAACCTCTAGTCTTTGGGTTGGAGGATGATAAAGTTATCTGGCGAAATACATAAACTCTGGTACCTTACTCTTCTGCTAAATGAACGGTAAAATGAATCTTGATTTGTTTAGGCAGTTTACTTATGAAGTTGGGAGAATTTTTTTTTTTTTTTTCTTGAAAGTACTGAGTCTGGCTCTGTTGCCCAGGCTCAAGTACTGTGGATTTTGGCTCACTGCAGTCTCCACCTCCTGGGTTCAAGCAGTTCTCCTGCCTCAGCCTCCCGAGTAGTTGGGAGCCTTCATGTCCGGCTAATTTTTTTTGTATTTTTAGTAAATGGGGTTTCACCATGTTGGCCAGGCTGGTCGTGAACTCCTGACCTCAAGTGAGCCGCCTACCTGGTCTCCCAAAGTGCTGGGATTATAGGTGTGAGCTACTATGCCTGGCCTGAGGTTGGGAGAAATTTTGTCCATTTCTCTAGAACCAAAATTGGCAACCAGAAAGTATTTGGATGTTACACAAAATATTTAGTTTCCCTTTCTAGACTAAATTGGGTTGTTTATAGCACCCCTCTCTCCATTTGAGAAAAATGGTTAGGATGCTTGTGCAGGGATGAGGCTTTATTAGAATAGAGAAGGTGCCCAAATAGTGGTTCAAACACAGGCTGGCTAATAACCTGTGAGGTGACTTACCAAAGAACAGACAACAACAACAAAAACTCTTGAACTTCTGCTTTCAATTTCTACTTTATGCTAGATTATTTGGTTCAATCTTCCTGGTCTAACACCTGATTACAGATCACAACAAACATCTGCTTGAATGTGTTGGAAAGGTGATGATTAATTGCCAGGCTGATGTATTAAATAAAATGGAAATCCCAAAAGTTGAACTTGCTATTGGGCCTGCTTTTGCTCTGGAGGGGGGATTTGTTCGCCAAGAAGAGGCTGAAAACGTGTAGTGTTTTAATACCTTGGGAGACTAGATGGACGAAAGTTAAAAGTATAGGACCTCCAAGGTTGTGACTCCGGTAGAAATTTTTGGTTAGAGACCCTGAAGGACAGCATCCTAGGGATAATGGTGAAACAGAAGTAGACCATTCACATTGAGTGTAGTTTAAAATCAAATCATCAAGGTGGCTTAGTAAATTGTGAGATTTTGGAAGTAGACTAAGGTGACCTTAGGTTTCTAATGCCCTTAGGAACCTGAAAGATACAAGCCTGGAGGAAGAATATTTTCCTAGGCCTCAAATTATTTGGGTACTTTTTCAAATACAGTATCTCCACATATCCTGGATACAGGAGGAGAAAGACGGAATGAAAACTGGCAGAAACAGTAGACCCAAAGGGGCACCAAATAATTGCATTGTGAGATAGACTTTAAGACTGTATTCAAGGAGATAAAAGATGGAAAATTTCCATATAGAATTGGAAACTATAAAAAAGTCACTGCAGATTTGTGAAAATATATATATATATATATATAAAAATTTGAAAACTAGAAAAACTAAACAGTAAAAATTAAGAACTCCAAATGTGTTAGTTATCTATTGCTGTGCAACATATTGCTCAAATTTACTAACTTAACATACATTTATTATCTCAGTTTTTGTTGGTGAGGAATCCAAGCATGGCTTAAGTGGGTTCCCTGCTTTAGGCTGCAATCAAAGCATTGGTTGGGGTAGTCTCTTCTGGAGGCTGAGCTGGGGAAGGATCTGCTTCAGATTTATGTACTTGCTAGCAGGTTCTTGGACTGAGGACCTCAGTAGCTTCCTGGCTGTTGGATGAAAGCACTCTTCAGTTCCTTGTCCCATGGACCTCTCCATTAGGGCAATTTACAACCTGGCAGCTTGCCAGAGGGAACCTATAGAGCCCATAGAGTGAGTCTGCTAACAACACAACTGAAGAGAGAATTAACCAAATGGAAAATGAGAAAAAAATATTTAGAATTAATATCTTTGGAAACTTTGACACCATTACTCTGCCATCACCAGTAAGGGCGAATTGAAATATACCCATGCTGAGAAACAATGGAAGTAGTGTGGAGAAAAGGATAAATAAGGATATATTTTAATTGAATGTAGGAGCTTAGAAATAAGGACAGTATTAGGGAAAGAAATGGGTTATTAAACTAGACATTTAGGAATCCTCTTCATACTTATTCAGGACACCAGTGGGTACCCAAACTATACTGTTTTTACTGATCTTTGCACAATTTGCTGCTCAGCAGATATTTTCAATGCAGATTGGTAATATGTCAGTGGATAACCAGTGGAAATGTATGTCTATTAATTACTACTGCACATAATATCTTGTTTTTATATTTTGCACAGAATTTTCAAGGTGCTAATGTCATACTTATTTCTGAGCACTGTAAAGTTTTCTTTGAGAAATAGGTGTTTATTTTTAAATTGCATCGTCTCATGGGAGGGTAACATTCGTAAATATACTTCAAATTAGTGTTGTTCCCTCTGCTTTCTTTTTCCTGACTCAGAAACACAGAGTGCTTTTGACTGCTCTGTGTCGGGGCCATGTTTTCCGCAGACTTGAACCCAAGGCACGCCCTTGTGTGTTCCCAGGCACGGATAAACTTGTTTAGGCTGCCTGAAACACTGAAACATCAAACATGTTGTTAAACACATAAATAATAGCCCCAACCCTGAACCCAATTCCTTAAGCTCCCATATAAACTCCATATCTGATTCCCCATATGGTTCCCCTATGGTTCCACAGGTTAGAACGTCTCATTTCTCCCTGTCAGTCATGAGGACTAATGCAGCACACAATGTATATAGTACTAATAAAGGCTTTGGACTTATCACTCGGTGTTTAGTGTTTCCTTCTTCGAAATCCCAACTGGTCCCATCTTAGGTTGGTTTGGGGCAGTCCCTTGTGGGAACTCTCCTGCTATTCTGTCTGGTTTTGGGCCTTACTGCAGCTGTGGTTTTGGGCGGCTGGAACAAGCATATATTTCAATAAGTACATTTTTTAAATGTTCAGAAAACAACATGACACAACTGCAGGTCGAGAGCCAGTTTTAGTTTGTCCCATAAGCTTTCTGTCTTGTTCAGTTTAGTTATAATGGAGAAAACCTCTTTAATGTTGGCAGGATTTCTTTAGAAAAAAACCATTGCTGTATCTGAAAGACCAGTTTCAACTGGCAAAATTGGACAAAAGCAGCAATTTGAAAAACCAAGCTACCTATAACTTGACAAAGTCCTCTATAAACCAAGTCATTATATTTCTCCTTTCAAATAAGCCATTGTAAATGTAATGTTCATATAAGTTGCATATTAGTTTCCAGCTGGATTCATGCTGAATAAAGTCCAGAAACTTTCGTTGTGATTCAAATAGATGCACAGGAAGCTGGGAAGGAAAAGAAAAGCATATGGTGAGTAAATTTCTTAATGCCAGGTATTACATTAACATTAAAGCAGCCAACATTCAGCATTCCTATTCATTTGGAACTCGATGAGAACATTCAGTTACTTATCGCTGACTACTTAAGGGGACATACGCCTATTTATTTACAATGCTCTGTAGAAGCATCCAGTAACATTTATGAATTTCTTTGTATATATCAAATAGTATCTTATGTTCTAATGAATTTTATCCATTTCAGGTGGAGAATGGATTATTTAATTCTGAAAACTAGATTTTCATATAATTTTGTTTTTAGCTTCATTTTCATTTTTAAAATGTAAGATTTTTGTTATTGCTGTAAAATACATCATCATTACAGAAAATCTGAAAAAACAGTAGAGAAGATAATCTCATACTGTTAACGTTTAGGTTTTATCTTTTATCTTTTATCTATGGATTTTTGTTGATATTTTATGTTTTTCAGGTCATACTATTGATAAAGGTTTTTACATTTGTATTTCATAATGACTTTTCCCCATTATACATTTCAGTATTCCATAAGTAGTCTTTGTGTGTATTTTGTAAGTAATTGAATATAAAATTATTGCAAAATTAAACACTAAAAAAGCACAGGAATTTTTCATTATAAGTTCACACTCATTACAGGGGGAAAAAGAATCAAAACTTTTTTCTATTAAAAAAACGCAAGCATCATAATTATATAAGATTAGCTCATGTGGGTGTAAATATATTTAATGTTGGAATAGTTCACAAGTACACAGATGATTAAATCCTGACTTCCAATATATTTGCAAGATTTCCATATCTTACCACCTGGGTGTGATTCATAATCAGATAAATAAAGGATCTGTGTATTTGGAAAGTCTTAAAAGAAGTAAAAAATATCTATATAATTATCCTCTGGTAAAGTGTACTTTGTTTCAACCCTTGGTACCTAGAGTTGTTGTTGTTTTTGTTTTTGTTTTTGAGACGGGGTCTTTGCTCTGTCACCCAGGCTGGAGTGCAGTGGCGCGATCTCCGCTCACTGCAAGCTCCGCCTCCCGAGTTTACGCCATTCTCCTGCCTCAGCCTCCCGAGTAGCTGGGACTACAGGCGCCCGCTACCACACCCGGCTAATTTTTTGTATTTTTAGTAGAGACAGGGTTTCACCGTGTTAGCCAGGATGGTCTCGATCTCCTGACCTTGTGATCTGCCCTTCTCGGCCTCCCAAAGTGCTGGGATTACAGGCGTGAGCCACCGCGCCCGGCCGGTACCTAGAGTTTTAAATACCATTTGAAAGAACAATTCTAGAAAAGGTCTATCAGTCTAATTCTCATGTTACCTGAAAATATAAACAAGTTTAAAATCAGTTTGACAGTTGAATCTGAAAGTTTAGATTGAAGTCGTGCTTTAGTCATTAGCTAAGTGACGTAGGACCAATACATTTTTCTTGATTTTAGTTTCTTCATCGAATATATTGAGTGGATTGGACAAGAAGATACTCTAAATCCCTCTTAACTAACATGATGAATCATTCCTTCTAAGCTTCACACTGCAGATGTAATTTGCTGTTAACACTGTTTTTTTAGCTTTCTTTTTTAAAACTCCTGTTTCCAAATGACAAAATAATAATATTCTTAAAGAGCTAGAGAATTAATGGGAGTTAGCTTGCCCTTTCGCTGAATTTTCTCAGTTGCGATACTTTTCTTTCATAGTTTTCCACCACAACAATATCCCCTGAGGGTAGACTCATACACTTTTAGAATAAAAGGAAATTTCATTATCAAGTGGAACGAATGATTCCATGCTCAAATGTCCTCCCAAACACTTGCACCAAAATTCAGTTCCCTCTGTGCTTGAAAGTTAAAGATTTATTACCTCCCAAAACTGCTACTTTCCCGGTTTAAACTATACTGATTATTAGACAATGCTTACTGTGAGTTGAAATCTGTTTTTTGGTAGCTTCTACTCCTTCATTTTAGCTATACCTCTTAAGTATTTAGAAATCTTCTCCATTACTTTTTATCAGGTCAAAGTACATATTTTAGGGTCTTCTGTTCTTGAGGTTTTTTTTTTTTTCTTTTTTTCTTTTCCTGTTGGAGGTTTGATACCTATATTTTTCTCTGATATTTTGGGAATTTGCTTCCCAATGTCAAAAATATAATGCTTAACTTTTCCCGATTTGGCCAACATCAACTTTAAGATTCTGTGGTTATCTTTTACCAAGAGATTTGTCAATTTTACTGTCCCAATCATTTCCTTTTTACTGATTAGAATTAGGCCTTTGTGTAGCTGTTCACCTAATTACTCCCTCTACCTTGTGAAAAAGAACAGGGACATTAACATTTGCTGAGTACCTACTATATGCCAAGCACTTAATTGCAGGCAGTAATGTCATTTAATCTTCAAAATAACTGTCCAAAGGAAGTGTCACTGTCTTTGATTTCTTGCTTCCCAAATGGAAGGTCCTTTGTATTAATAGTATCTGTCAAATTTCATACAATACTTAAATATGTTCTTGATATGTACTTCAATATAACCAACAGGATGAAGGCAGTATTCGATAAAGTAAAAAATATGATGAATATTTTTAGTGATTTATAAGTTACTTGAGGAAATCATGCTGTTTATGCTTTTCCTTTTTAGCTATGTCTTTGTGAATTTGCTATTTGTGTGTGAATGTATATGTTTCAATAATGAAATAACCATATGAAATGGATAATCATATGAAAATTCATTTGTAATTCAATGGATTTCCAGGGATTTTAGGTTGTTTATGAAGGTGGTTGTTGTTGTTGTTTTCTTTTGGAGAGTGGGGAGATTGTCATACAGTTTTAAATTGTTTATGTGGAAGCTGGAAGTCTGACTGACCTTGAAGAAAGGAAGAGAGGGACAAAGAAAGGGAGGGAGGTACCCCTAAGTGGGAACCTACCAGGACTTTCAAAGCAAGAGCAGTAAGTTCTGAATGTGCTGGAACAACCTGGGTGATATGCATGGATATGAGCTGTGGAGGCTGAGTGTTTTAATGATAACTTAGGGAAAGGAGGCATGGCCATGGTGTAAAACTCTCAAATCCCAACGCCTAATCCAACTTTAAAAGCTGAGTCTTCTAAAGGGCTCTTGTAACCATGAAAGGACCATAAGAAAGGCAATTCACAGAAAATGAGGCCATGTGGCCAAGAAACATAAGAAAAACAATAAAAGCCCTTAGTGTCAATAGCAATGGAGTGGATGCAAATGAATGTAATGAGTTACCATGTCGTTCTTACTGGATTGGAAAAAAATTAGAATGTCTAAATAACATGTATCATCCAAGATGCGGGGAAATGGGAGCTCTTGTACCCTGCAGGCAGGCATTTAAATTGGTGCAACCACTTTGGATTGCTGCTTTGTTGTATCTGGTGCAACTGAAGATGAACATGCCTTGTGACACAGCAACCTCACTTCTAGGTCAATACCCTAATTATATTCTTGCTGTGGTGCACAAGAAGGTATGTAAGCGGTTATTCCCTGAGCACTATTTAGAATAGGGGCAAACTGGAAATCCTGTAAATATCTATCAATGAAGGAACAGATAAATTGTAATATGTTCATATAAAATAGTGCGTAAATGAATGGAATTTATAAATATACTAACATGAATGAATCTTGAAAACAAAGTTGGGAGGTAAAAGCAAGCTGTTGAAGAACATGGTCAGTATACTCTCACTTATGTAAGTTAAAAACTCCACAGAACATTATCTATATTGGTAACGGCATAGACATATGTGGTAAAATATAAAAATAGTAACTAAAAGCTCTATATGCTTCAGGATATTGTTAGTATGATAAGGCAGGAAGTGGATAGCATTGGGGTGAGACAGTGGTTATGTTTGATGGTTATGTTTTGTTACTTTAGTTATATTAGTAACTTTTTTTTTAAAAAAAAAAAAGAATCCAGAATAATTATAATAAAATAATAGTATTTTAACACTAGATGATTGGTGTATTAGATTTCATCCACTATTTTCTAAGTTTGTTATGAAAATTAAAATTTATAGATATGTAGTAAAATTAATGTAAATTGGTACAAATAAAAATAAATGGCATGTGATATATGGCAGTAGCTATGTGTGTGTATGAAAAATAAAGGCAGGCAGGGCAAGTTTCTGGGTAGCATAAGCATGGAGTAATCCTAGGAATATGAAATTGGCCTAAATATACAAGCTTTCTTGAGATTCCACAGTTCCAGATGATTGATGATCTAATACAATTTTCTGGTTTTATTGATAAAGTAATAGAAACAAGAAGGGTTAAATGACTTTCTCCAAGTTGCACGTACATTAATGGCAGAGCTCGGTCTAGAATCCAAGTGTTCTGAGTCCTGTCCAGTGTTCTTCCTACATTGCCACAAATGAGTCCTTCATGTATAGCTCATGACTTGCATAAGGTAGGTAATTTTATGAGCTGTTCTTTACAGATTCCCTTTTATTTTATATTCTACTAGGTCTATCTATAGCAAAAGGCATTTAGAAGTGGTGTTAATATTAGCATGCCCAAAGTAACTCTGAGATGATATCATTTACTTCCATATGGGAATTTTCCAGTTAGTATCATCAAGCTTGAGATTCAAGTGGAAATTCGCTTTCAGGAATTTTTGCAATATAAAATTTATTATGTATTGACCTAGTTCTGTGTACCAAGCCAGGCTCAAAGTAGTAGTACAAGTATGTTGCTATTACACCCAAAAATAAGTTATCTAAAAGTTCTGCTGTTGTCTGTATTAACTACCTGATCTTTTGGATTAAAAGATTGATAGACAGTATTGTTTCTTTCTAACTATAGTTAGGAAAAAGGAAATGTTCAAATGCATTCATTACAATCCAGATCATCTTGTCTCTTCTTGACAACCTAAATAAATGGATTTGTGACTAGCAAAATGGAACATTTTTAGTGCTGTCAGATATTTTGTAGAACCACATAAATTTTGTGGAGAAGTAGTTATATTTTTAGTAAGGGAATTATTTCCTCTGGAAAAAAGCACTGAGCATGGAAGCATTAAAACAGGTGACAAGGAATGGAGGTCATTTATTGTACCCACCCTCTCTGTCCTGTATAATCACTAAGCATTCCTAGGGGATAGAGTACAAATCTGGGTATTGGGAATTAGATTGTTGCTATTTTGATAATTCCATCTACATCAGTTATTTACAATATGTTATTTCTGCATCTGAAAAAACTGATTTTAATACTAAATAATTCAGAGATACAGAGTGAGAAGTTATTAATGCTTATTAAATATAGTATTTACAAGTCTTGAGTATTAATGTTTCACAATTCAAAATGGTAAGATGTCTGCAATGGAGAGATATTGGACATGGGGGAAAGAAACAAAACATTTAAGCAGGAACTGACTTTAGTGAGTAATTGGGATCAGTATTGATCAGTATTGAACCTATACAATGGAAGAGTGACATAGCTTGAATGATATGATTTGGAGGATACAAAGGCCTCTTGAAGGAATAGTTGTTTCTCTTCCATAATGTCTGGGGTCTCAGCTGGTAAAACTCAAATACTGGGAGTGATTCCATACCTAGGGGCTGGGATCATGTGGAGCCATCTTCACTCACAGGTCTGGCAATTGATACTGGCTGTTGGCTGGAATCTTGGCTGGGGCTACTTGACCAGAGAACATACAGGTATCCTCTTCATATGGCCTGGGCTTTCTTAGAGGATGCTGGTATTAGGGTAGTTGGACTTTTTACCTGGTGGCTTAAAACTCCAAAAGCCAACGTGTAAAAAGATCTAATGGGGGTTGCAAGCCGTTTTCTAACTTTGCCTCAGAAGTTTCATAGTATCTTCTCCATTGTAATCAATTGGTTGAAGCAATTATAAGCCCACCAAGAGCCAAGAGAAGGGATATAGACCCCACTTCTTGATGGCAAGAATATCAAAGAATTTTGGATGCATGTTTAAACCAACATAAGCTACGTGGGTTGAAAGTCACCAAAATCAGAAAGGCACTGTCTGTGAAAATCACTGCCTGTGAAAGGAACTTATCTCTAACTAAACCACGGCTGCTGCTGGCAATCCAAGTGTTGTTCTAGAGATTTATCTGAAGTTCTGGCTCTTGTTTCAGGAAGCCCTTCTGAAACATTGATACCATTACATTAGCAGGGACAATAAGGACCCCCACCTCAGGCTCATTACAGGCTTTCTGTTACTACCTAAAAGAGAGCAGCAAAAATTAGGGGCTTCCTGCGAGCTTACTTGCTTGTCATCACATCAATCTACTAAAATATTCAATGTCAAACTACTCAATTATCGATGTATGAAAAAATTTTTCAGGTGTAAACACTACTTTTAGTACAATTTTAAGGAATCTCCTTCCTTTACGTAAGTCTTCTTATATAATGTGGTCTTCTAGGAGTACTATTTGTGCTTATATGTATACCAGTGCCTTCATGCTTGGCAGTAGGAGAAGAGAAGGGAAGTTGGGACGGAAAAGAGTAGTGATAAGAGAAGACATAAAGCTGTTTTTAGTTTTAAATTAAATCCACAAAGACTAAATTTAATGAAGGTGGTGGAGTGTTTGGAAACATCCCAGACGTAATGGTTTTTCAGAGGATGGTTTTCATATTCTTTATATTCAAGTTTACTTTTTCCTAATAATAAAAAATATAAAGGAGTCAAATATTTTTAGATGCCTACGGATTTTGAGAATCTTATCTCACTCCAGGTTTATTTCTGAACTCTTATTATTTTCACGTATATGAGGCAAATACAATTAAAATTTAAACGTAAAATATAGTGTTGCTGCTTTTGCCGTAGCACATAAAGTAAGCATAAATGAGTCTCAGTTACACAAACATACAAATAATCATCCATCCAGGAAAGTAATTTAAAACAAACTATAGTCAAACAACTGATACTTTTAACTTTTGATATAAAATATGAATTAGATTATAAAAAATCAAGAAAATATTATTACAAATGAGGTATATAAGTGTGTATCTGGAATGAAAATTTGTAGAACTAAAAAGCCACACAATTCTTTTAGTCTTAGAAATAATAATCTTAAAATTCTTTTAGTAAATTACAAAGCTTTTGTTGTCAAAAAGTACTACAGTCTAATTAGGAATTACATTTTCTATGATCTGTGACATAGACTTCTCCACATCTGCTAACTTTTCCTGAAATGCAAATGAGCAATGTTTATGAAAATAGCTTATTTTATTAATATTTGATGTTATAAAATTCATTATTTCTCAATTTCTTGAATTTGAACAAAAATATATAAAACAACACATCAGCACGGGATCATGGAATTTTCTGCTGCTAAAATATTTATTTAAGTAGTCATGTTCGCTGGGGATATGCTTTACTTTTAATCAGTGATAATCTGTGGATAGAGAAGTCAGAGTTAGCTGAGGATTCGTTTCAAACTGTAGCCTCCAAAGCTTTGAAACTGCACCATCGCAGAGCTTGTCTGCAAGATTGAAAATCCTGCTGTTCTAAGCTTTTGATACCTGGTAACAGTATGTCACATTTCTGAGATGTTTTAGAAGAGGAAAAATGTTTTACGAGCCATTGCTTTTAACAAACCCTCATATATTAAAATCTAGATTTACATTACAGACAGATAGGGGTAATAGCTTTGTTAAGATATTCCAAACATTTTGCGTGTTATTACAAGGCTTCAATGGACATGTGTACCTGAACAATTTTTCAGCCTCTCTCTTCAGCCAGAATTTGCTCCTGAGAGGCAAACTCATATCTCCAGACATCTCTACCTGAACATCCCAAATATGCTCATAATCAACATGCCCCAAACTGCATTCATCAGCTTTTTGTCCTTTTCAATATTCCCAAACCAAGGTTTGGCACTACTACTTGCATAGTCTTTCATCTAGACACCTGGGAGTCATTTTTAACTTTCATTCTTCCCTTCCATATCCAGTCAGTCACCAAGTCTTGCAGATTCCTGAAGATGTTTCCAACCCACCATTCATTACTTCCCTTACCAATACTTACCTTATTTCAGATCCCCATCATGGCTCCCCTGGACGATTCCAGGGGTCTTCTAAGGTTCCTTACTGACAGTCATTACCCTCTAGTCAGCCTTCAAAATGCAATCAGAAAGATCCTTCTGGCATACAAACTTTTTCCGTCTGAATGAAATCCATGCTTCTAACCAAGCCATGCAAGACTTCTTGTTTTCTTTCTAGCCTGAAGTCTTGTCATTCTTTACCTCCTGTGATTTAGCAATCATGATGGAGTTGACTCTCACTAAATGCACCAAATTAGCTTTTAGCTTCTTTCCTTTTATGTTTGCTTGTTTGTTTACCCGCATAGAAAATTCGTTCAAGGCATAGCTTCAGTTTTCCTTGATCTGTGAACCTTTCCCTGGCTCTTCCACATAAACTGAGACTCTCCTCCTATTTATCCCATTATTTACTCACTGTATTGTACTTCATTTTTCCTAGGTTCCTTGAGAGTATGGATTGTGTTTGTTCTTTGTTCAATTGGTAGCACATTTATAAAATGCCTGGTACATAGTAGTGCTCAATAAATATCTGGCTAATGAATTAATATATCCCCTCAATTAGAACACTAGACACAAACAATTAAAATATACTTTACAGTGCAATAATTCAAACTCTGGAGTTACAAATATATTGAATCTCCTACTGGCTTCACTCATAATCAATAAAAATATTTTTAAAACGTAATTTTGTCTGATTTAAATATATTGATCTTCTGGGGGAAAATGCAGTTTGGAATTGTAGCGGATTATCACATAGTTGCAGGAAATCATAAACATCAGCACATTTATTATCTTTACTGTCTATTATGTGTCTTTTCCCCCTACAATCAGCTGAATGCTTTGTATATCATATTTGTTCTCTCTTGCAAGGCACTGTGTGTGGGTGTTCTGATGTGTAATTTGCCCATGCAAGAAGAAAAATGACTGCTAGAGGAAAATGTAGGCGGTATCTGTTCTTACCTTTGGAAAAAAAAAAAATTTGTTATATAACTGGTCCCAAACTCTGAAAAAATTTTCTATCTTAAGGCTTTTTTTTTTCCCTTCACATGATTGTGACTGCAATTGATATAAGACTTCTAGAATCCTCTTCATTCATTCAGTGTTTATTGAACATTTAGTACTTGCCAGATATTGTCCTGGATGATGGCATTAGCAAAATGAATAAGACAGAATCCCTGTCCACACCATGATTGTAGCCTAGGAAGAAAGGCCAGTGAGGAGACAATACAATAATAGATATTATAGTATTATAGTATGTAGCCTGAACAAAGCTAAGCTATTACCTGGCCCATCTCAATAGTATGTTGTCTCACAGGGTGTGGCATGCAGGAGGAATTCAATCCAAAAGTGAAAATCAATTTTTCTGTATTTTCTTCAAAAATACCAACAATGATTAGTGCATGATGCACTGCAAAATATCCTAAAAATCTGCTGTGCACACCCACCTCCCATAATCAATCATCATAAGGGCCCTGCCTGGGATCTTGCACCTAGTTATTAGTTTATTTGTCCCCTCCCCCTTTCTCATTAATTGTCTCTCCCTCTCCAAAACTTTCTAAGAAAATTCAGACCACTCTTGATCTTTTGTATTTCTCCTTTTCCTCCTTCTTTTCCAAATCTTTTCCCCCCGCAACCATAGAATTTGCCTGTCTTCATGTAAGTAATATAGTTTTATGGGGGTTTTGTTGGCTCTACCATTTCATACCTACCTATGTCAAAATCCTGACTAGTAAAATGACCAGTATAATGAATTACTCAAAGTCAAGCAAGGATAGGGAAGTGAAGGAAACTTTGAATATTTATGCATTATTATTTTCCCTATCGTACTAAGACATTCTGACAGCCCATCATGTCTTCCTTCCAAAACTGGGATTCAATGAGTAAATATAACACTTTCCAGTTGACACAAAGTAAAGAGGAACCATAAGTATTAAGCTCTCAGCTGGGTGCAGTGGCTGATGCCTGTAATCCCAGCACTTTGGAAGGCTGAGGTGGGTGGATCACCTGAGGTCAGGAGTTCGAGACCATCCTGGCCAACATGGCGAAACCCCATCTCTACTAAAAATACAAAAATTAGCCAGTGTGGTGGTGCCCACCTGTAATCCCAGCTACTCGAGAGGCTGAGACAGGAGAATTGCTTGAACTCAGGAGGCAGAGGTTGCAGTGAGCCAAGATTGTGACACTGCACTCCAGCCTGGGCAACAGAGCAAAACTCCATCTCAAAGAAAAAAAAATTTTTTAAAACTCTCTAGACCTAAATATGCTTATGAAAAACACATTTTGCTGCTAAAAAAGGAATGGAACAATAACAAAAATAGAGAATTCTAGATAACTTGTTAGGACAATTTGTCTTGGGAAATTCTGAAATGAAAACCTTTAGTCCTTGACTAATGAGGTTTCCATCTTTGGAAAACATACCAAATTCAAAATAGGCTGGAGTCAAGTTGTGATGTGCATTTGGGTCAGTATGAGAGTCTTGTGCTGATAATTTGCTCCTCTCCTAAACATGGAAACATTTTATTAAGTCTATCCAAAGGATTTTTGCAATTTTCTAGTCCAATCTCTTCCACAAAGTATTTGATAAACAGCCATTGGCCCTCTTCAAGGTCAATCTGGAGGAGTGGGGAAAGGTGGGAAGTATACGGGAGGGTTTCCCATGAAGAAAGCATCTGACCTATGTCTTAGACACAAAGTAGGGTGCCAGTAGATGGAGAAAGGAAGGAAGGACATCCCTGGTTAGTTGAATAGCATGATATATTGAGAGAGATGATTGAAACATATACTGTGTTTGCTGAAAATCCAGTAATTTTATATTGTGGGGACAAAACATTTAGGAAAAGATATAATGGGGGACAAAGACTGGACATATATTTTGGGAAAATGGTGAATTTTCTAGAGGCCACCACAAGGTGTTTGAAGTTTATTCTGAAAGCAATGAAGACTTCAATAATAATAATGGGAAGCCTCCCACTATTCTTGAAGTTTAAATAAAATTTTCTTTCCTCTGGAGACAGATGAATGAATGAATGACTAAAGGAATCACTGCCACAGGTTTATTTTTTTAACGCAAAAATAATTTTATTATTTATTGTTTCCATTTTGCACACTGCTTGGGAAAAGGATCCAGGATGAAATGGCCTCTGGAGTCCAGAGGCCTCTTGTGCTGGAGGATGAGTCTTTCAAAGAGGTATTCATCCAATCTGCCTGTGGAGGAGGCTGGCCAAGTGGTCATCCAAAAGTGGCCCACACTCTCCAGGGTGACATCTTTCCAGTGGAATTAGAAGCCCAGAGAAAAGTGTAAGAGACCCGCAGATGCTGGGGACCTGGTGGTTAACAGTAATGACCTACACCTTGAATCAGAGTAATGTGTTGGATGTGGTGCTCATGGTTGGTTGGTAACAAGGAACTGATACATATAAACACACACCCCATAGCCTCATGAAAACAACAGCAACAAAAATTAAAAGGCATTAACTAATCCTGAAAGCTAGGGCTTAGATGCGAAGATGGCCCTGGAGATTGCTACTGGAGAGGAGATTGAAGGGTGGTTAGAGCTGGAGGGGCAGAGTCCCCAGAGTCTGTGACATGCAAACACTGTTGAAACAAACAGTGGATCCATGGGACCAGTGCAAACCCTGTGCCTTTGCACACTTTTTTACGTGCACATAACCAAGGATGCCTTCAAGATCATGACCCAATCATTAATCAAGAAAAAGGGATACATAAAGTAAGAGCATGATAGTGCTCATCCTATTGGAGGCTTCTCCCTTGGTTGCCACAGTCATTGACTAAGAACTTCATAGGAATAAATGTTCCAATAGCGGAGACTTCCATCACTAGCAGAACCCTCAGCTCATATTTATTTCACTGCATATTTCACTTGATTACTTGAAAGGATATATTTATATGACTACATTTAAAGATAAACTGCACTGGGGCAGACATCTCATAATAACACCAGAGATTTTTTTTCTAATTCACATATATTATTTCTGGTCTTTCCAGTTATAAAATAGAATAATTATGGCAAGGATAATTGCCACAACTTTAAAGAAAAGGAAACTGAATTGAAGAGGGATTAAATGATTTGCTTAAGGCCACATAATAAGGGGAACCCTAGGACACAAACCCAGATGTTTCCAGTTCTAATGTTTTTTTCTAAAATGTTACAATAAATCCTAAATATATTTTGATTAAAATATATATAAATAAAATAAATGCATTTTGATTAAACATTATAAATGTATATTTTGACAAAATGTGGTCCATGAGAACAGTGAAAGAATGCTGTGCACAGTATGCAAATACATATTTTTCTTCCAAATCTATATTGATACATCAGTCAAATGCATGTAGGAGACAAAGCAACTTATAATGTTAAACACAGCCAATGTGGAAAGACTACCTAAAAATGCTGGGAAAATTATTATTTTACTGGGAAACATACTTTTCACCTCTATTTGTCTTTGGAGACATAGCACAAGAAATTTTGTGAAGCAAAAGATGCAGACACATTTTAAGGAAGCCAAAAGAGTGCTAGGGAAGAAAAATGCCCAAGGAAATATTAATAAAACAAATGTATTTAATCTCTGAGTGGTTATTTAAATGGAACTTTTCTTCTACTTTGAAATTTCATAACAGTTCATTGTTTTAAAAAATATATATCTTGATTATGCATAATGGCAGGGTATATATCTTTGTTCAATTTCCCTCACTATATTCTGGTGGTTAAATCACCCCCATATTCTTTCCAATAGTATTTCTTGGTTCAAGTCCCCTTTCCCCCACAAACAGGGACATTCATAGTGCTATGCATGTAAGAGGTACGCATGAAATATGTGCTACTTATCTGAAGACTGACTTAGCTTTATTATCCTGGCAGCAACTATATATGCCATGAAATAGACAGAGAGGAGAAGTAGCAAAGAAACTCCCAGATAATAAATAGACCTCATAATTAGGCACTGAATAGTTGAGAAATATTTGAAATTAAATATAGTGCCTACAAATATTAAGCTAATTAGTCATGTATTTTTATAACATCCACAATTGTTAACCACAGGCTGTGAAACAAGTGCTCTATGTTATCATCTTCTCATTTTAAGATTAATCTTTCCTTTTTCTTCCTTTTTTTTCTTCAACACAGTATAAAGTCTTCATAGAAGATGGGGGTAATAATAGAACTTACTTTTTGGTGTAATTTTGAAAATTAAGTGAGATGATCCATTTAAAGATCATACCATGTTGATAGCAATGTCAGCGTATTTTGTGGTAGATTGTTCATATTGGATCCTTATCTTTACCAGGCACTGGCCTAAGTGCCTTACCTAAATTATCTCTTTTTATCTTGACATACTTATTTTGGATAGGGTTCATGATCACAGAGCTAGTTAATGGTAATGACAATATTTGATCCTACTTAGTCTCATTTTAATTTCTTAATTCTTTGTCACCGCACCATAGTGCTTCTTAGTTTGGACATCTGTGACTTGTTCTACTTTCTCTTTGTAAGCAGCAAGTTCAGCTCTGCTGTGTTTTATAACATGATTTTCAGATGTAGCAAAAACTTAGATCCTTTGAATAACTTGAGTGAAGTCCTTCAGCAATAAATCATCAATGCAAATATTTCAGGTTAATGTTGAAATTTGATATGGTTTGGCTCTGCATCCCCACCCAAATCTCATCTTAAACTGTAATCCCCATGTGTCAAGGGAGGGACCTGGTGGGAGGTGATTTGATCATGGAGGTGATTTCCCCCATGCTGTTCTTGTAATAGTGAGTGAGTTCTCATGAGAGCTGATGGTTTAAAAGTGTTTGGCAGTACCCCTACTCCCTTTTGTCACCTTGTGAGGAAGGTGCTTGCTTCCCCTTTGTGTTCTGCCATGACTGTGAGTTTCCAGAGGTCTCCCTAGCCATGTGGAACTGTGAGTCAGTTAAACCTCTTTCCTTTATAAATTTCCAAGTCTCAAGTAGATCTTTATAGCAGTGTGAAAATGGACTAGTACAGAAAATTCGTGCTGGGAGTTTGGGGCACTGCCATGAAAATATCTGAAAATGTAGAAGTGACTTTGGAACTGGGTAATGGGTAGAGATTGGAACAGTTTGAAGGACTCAGACGAACATAGAAAAATGTGGGAAGGTTTGGAACTTCCTAGAGACTGGTTGAATGGTTTTGACCAAAGTGCTGATAGTGATATGAACAATAAAGTCTAGACTGAGCTGGTCTCAGATGGAAATGAGGAACTTACTGGGAACTGGAGAAAATGTCACTCTTGCTATGCTTAAGCAAAGAGACTGGCAGCATTTTGCTGCTGCTCTAGAGATCTGTGGAACTTTGAACATGAGAGAGATGATTTGGGGTATCTGGCAGAAGAAATTTCTAAGCATTGCATTCAAGATGTGACCTGGTTGTTTCTAAGAGCATATGGTCACATGCACTGACAAAGAGATGATCTGAAATTGGAATTTATATCTAGAAGGGAAGTAGAGCATAAAAGTTTGGAAAATTTGCAGCAGACCATGTGGTATAACATAAAAACCCATTTTCTGGGGAGAAATTCAATCTGGCTGCAGACATTTGCATAAGTAATGAGGAGTTGAATGGAAACCACTAAGACAATGGGGAAAATGTCTCCAGGGCATTTCAGAGACCTTCACACAGCCCCTCTCATAACAGGCTTGGAGGTCTAGGAAGGAAAAATGGTTTCCTGGGCCAGGGCCAGGCTCAGGGCCCTGCTGCTCTGTGCAGCTTTGGGACATTGTGTCCTGCATCCCAGCCACTCCACCTCTTGGCCATGACTTAAAGGGGCCAAGGTATAGCTTGGGCTGTTGCTTCAGAGGGTGCAAGCCCCAAGCCTTGGTGGCTTTCGTATGGTATCGTGCCTGTAGGTGTGCAGAAGACAAGAGTTGAGCTTTGGGAACCTCTGCCTCAATTTCAGAGGATGTATGGAAACACCTGGATGTCCAGGCAGATGTCTACTGCATGGGAGGCACCTACATGGAGAACTTCTACTATGGCAATGCATAAGGGAAATGTGGGATTGGAGTCCCCACACAAAGTCCCCGCTGGGGCACTGCCTAGTGGAGCTATGAAAAGAGGACCACTGTCCTCCAGACCCTTGAAATGCAGATCCACCGACAGCCTGCTTCGAGCACCTGGAAAAGCTGCTAGCACTCAAGGCCAGCCAATGAAAGCAGCTGCAGGGGCTGTACCCTGCAGAGCCACAGGAGTGGAGCTGCCCAAGTCCTTGAGAGACCACCCCTTCCTTGCATCATCATGCCTTGAATGTGAGACATGGAGTCAAAGGAGATCATTTCAGAGCTTTAATATTTAATGACTGCCCTACTGGGTTTTGGACTTGCATGGGGCCGATATCCCCTTTTATTGGCCCATTTCTCCCATTTGTAATGGGAGACTTTACCTAATTTTTGTACCTTTATTGTATCTTGGAAGTAACTTACTTGCTTTTGATTTTATATGCTCATAGGTGGAAAGGGACTTGCCTTGTCTCAGATGAGACTTTGGACTTAGACTTTTGTGTTAATGCTGGAATGAGTTTAGACTTTGGGGGACTGTTGGAAGGCATAATTGTATTCTGAAATGTGAGAAAGATATGAGATTTGGGAGGGGCCACAGGTGGAATGATATGGTTTGCCTGTGTCCCCAACTAAATGTCATCTTAAATTATAATCCTCATGCGTTGAGGGAAAGTCCTGGTGGGCGGTGATTAGATCATAGGGGCTGTTTCCCCTATGCTGTTCTCATGATAATGAGTGAGTTCTCAAGATCTGATGGTTTAAAAGTGTTTGGCAGATCCCCACCACCTCTTCTGCTGCCTTGTAAAGAAGGTACTTTCTTCCCTTTTGCCTTCCACCATGATTGTAAGTTTCCTGAGGCCTCCCTGGCCTTTTTTCTTTATAAATTACCGAGTCTGAAGTAGTTCTTTATAGCAGTGTGAAAATGGACAAATACAAAAATCACTGAAATACCTCCAAATTTAATATGGAATTACATTTACATTTAAGTTATCAATATTAAAAACTCTATCAGTTGTCAATAAATATAATTGGGAATGTCCTAGAAGTAAATGGTTACCCCTTTTCCTTCATTGCTGCAATAAGAAACATTGTTCTGGTGGAACATTTCACAAAATTACCAATGTTTTGAAAGAAAGAAACATAGAATCCCTTGGATTTTACTAATATATACAGTTCTCATAATATACTACTTATTTATCATGCTAGAGAAATAGCAACCATAAAAACAGCTGCAATTAAAATGTCACTAAAGCTTTTATACAAATGGTAGATTATTAAAAACAAAATGTTATACCGATAATTTAAGGAACAATATTAGGTTTCTATATTTTTCCCTTTAAAGGCTGTAGGTTTATGCTTGACTAATCCTTTTGACAATATCCCTGGCAATAATATTTTTTTGAAGTAGTTGGTATTCAGTATTTGTAATTCCATGTTTCCCAACATTCTGTTTTTCTGTGTTTATTTAAATAAAAAAAACTATAAAACAGGACAAGAAAATAGAAGAAATATAAAATCTATCACAGTTTAAGTAGTGTACCTGTGTCAAAGTAAAGGGTTATGTTTAAGGAGATAACTATCTCATTCAGAGGACTACTGTAATTTAAAGAGAGTATTTTATTCTACTGAAAGTCATGTGGATTATATAAATCTTGCATCCTGCACCTAGCACCGAATCCCAGCTGTTAACATAATATTTAGCTGATAGTCTAACCCTATTAACACCTAGGAGCATCTCAAAAAATATTTGTTGAATGGATAAATTCTGGCTACTTAACAGAAACACTGTAGATGTGTGAGAGAGACTAAGAGTGAATGTGTGTGTGTGTAAGTGTATGTGTATGTGTGATTTTTAGATGGTAAAGACTAATTCATACACCATCAAATGAAAAAATCAGGTTTTTTAAAAAGGCTTCAGTGGCAAAGGCTTTGAAAGTAAAAGGTTATAAGCAATTTAGAATCCAAACTTGAGTATAAATGATAAATGTGAATGATAAGTTCATACAGTGTAACTGTCTTTTGATGCCCTCTATTTGGATACTTCATTTTGTAGACATCGTTGCCTCAAGATATTTGTTGAAGTATGAATTTTCCGAATAAAATTTAATGTAAATTTTTTTTTAAAGTAACAATGCGCAATTACATTGTTTAAACAAGTTTGAATTAGGAAATATGTTATACAAGGATACATATTTTCTCTCAAGACTTCACATATCTGACAATTTTGCAATTTCTGTAGAAAACATCATCTTGCATGAGGAGAGAGGGCATTTTAAACTGCATAGGCAATTCCATCTAGTTATAAATAGGTTGTGTTTTAGAAGTTCATTTGAAAGTTAATTTTTTGGAAGTTATAACCTATTTTCCTGTGGAAGCAATGTGAGAAATAGGACTTGGATTCCCAGGATGCCAGATGGTGTCATGGCTTGTCCAAGCAATTTAATGTAAAAGCTAGTGCTCTGGAGGAAGAAAGATCAGGACTCAAATTCCAGCTCTCTAAATGTTAGTGTCCTTCACTATAAAACTGCTAATTATAGCACACACTTTATTGCATCTATGTGGATTAAATGAGGTAATGTATTATTAAGTAAACTGCAATATTACTCAATTTTTTCAAGGAAGCCATTGTTATCTATGATTGTCACAAATTCTGTTAAAATCCACCTTCCCATTCTACTTTTAATATCTTTATTGTATCCTTTCCGTTTGGGGACCCAGACATTGATAGTGTTTAAAAATTATCCACAAAATTCTCTGCTGTGCCAGGGAAGACTTCATGCCTTTCCTCATGTTCTTTTCTCAGCTGGAAATGAGTCCATCTACTTTTTTGCATTCAGGTCCCAGCTCAAATTGCTACTTCCTTGAAAGACATTTTTCCTGTATAGAGTCAGAACCATTAAGAAAAACTCAAATGTTGGAGAAGTACTAAATGCTAAGCAGAACTAGCTTCACAACTTAAAAAGGATTTTAGATTTGTTGCCTTTGCCTGCTTTTAGGGGTGGGTGAGGCAGGTAGTCAGTGTAACAGAGGATCCTGGATTAGTAAAGTATCTAAACACAGAAGAACGAAGTTACATGGAAATCCAGCTGAAGCTATGTGATGCGTAGAAATAAGTCATATATGGACAGACACATACTCCAGTTCATTGTTATAATCCTGCCATCGAGTACAGGGCTAGCTGTTCATTAACTGAATTGGTTACTTGTTTAAACAGGAGACACGGAAGGATGAAGGGAGAATATGGAAAACTAAGTTGTATGGAAATCCAGAAGTCTGTATTAAACTATACTCTCTGAAATAAAACGTCACCAAAAGTAATGATTCTACATAAAGTAAAACTACCTGCTTGGTGCCTCTGTTTTATTTTCTGACCTGTGTTCATCTTTTACCTGTTTGTTTTTGACCTAAACAGAAACACGTGTGTAAGACAGGCTGAAGAAATAAAACCACATAGAATTTCTGCAGTCTCAGAATAAAGCATGTACATATAAATAATATTTTAATAATTATGTTATATACTACATTAATAAAGTATTATAAATTAATACATTATATTAATATATTGATAACTAATAATATAAGAATATATGAAATAATGATGTAAAAATGGGGAACTATCAATAAATATTGAAAAGCTGGCTGAACTGCATTAGAGACAATTTAAAATAAAACAAGTTATTAAAGAAAGATACTGTGGAAAGTGAGCTGTACTGGCAAGATTGTTGAATTTTTCAGATTTCTTATTTCTGTTACCCTATATTTGCATGAGTATATACTACATATACCTGTTCCATGCATATTTTCTTGACTTTTCAGTTATTCTCATTTTCATTAACAGTTTTGCTGTTTTTGTTAAAATAATACATACTATTAACAATTAAAAGCATAGCAAAAATTACTCCTAATATCACTCCTCAAAGCTAACCACTCAATAGTTGGAAAATTTTCTTCTCATTCTCTCTCTCTCTCTCACATCGTATCCTCATATACTGCTTTTTAATTTCTTTCTTTTCACTCAAAATATGTTTCAATACTTATAAATCATCATAGACATCGTTACTGTCATGGCAACAAAGTATTCCGCTGGGTATATGTAAGATAATTTACAGGACAAGCTGCCCATTTCTAAATTGGAAGGTTGCTTCCAATTTTTCTTCAGTATACATTTATTAATCTTTTAAAAACAAATGCTTTCGTTATGCCAACGGTAAACCCAGCTTAACAGTAATGGAAGATTGAGTAGTCACCCTTTTTCTAAACCAAAAAGATTAAACTTCTGAAGGGTATTTATGTTCAGTGGTACTAATGATTAAAAACAAATTAATGAACTAAATTCAAGCCTAGAAACCTCTAAGCTTTCTGATTAGGGTAGAAAAAACACAGCGGTTTATAGTTTAATCAAGAAAATAATGAGGAAATGGAGGGATTATCACTTAGACCTAGAACTATTAATTTATCTAACTTGTGAAAATGTGTGTGTGCATGTGTGTGTGTGTGTGTATTCAGCTTTCTGGAAAGATGATAATAAAACATCATATGAAAAGCTGAAACAATGAACATACAGCAAAGTATTGCCTGTATCTTACTTTGAAAATCTGAAATCCTATTACGGAGAAAAATATTAGAGAGCATCTGGCTTGCTTGGTTATTTCTCAGTGTATTAATAACAGTACTAAAATAAAACCTTAGAAACTCCATGATAGACATTAGGTCACAACAAACTTGTTTAAATGAGACATTAATGCAGATACTTCAGGGAGGACTAACTAATGCTTGTGTTTTGTTTTTTTTTTTTCTTTTTTTTCTTTTCTTTTTTTTCTTTTTTTCTTTTTTATTATTATTATACTTTAAGTTCTAGGGTACATGTGCATAACGTGCAGGTTTGTTACATATGTATACTTGTGCCATGTTGCTGTGCTGCACCCATCAACTCGTCAGCACCCAACTACTCGTCATTTACATCAGGTATAACTCCCAATGCAATCCCTCCCCCCTCCCCGCTCCCCATAATAGGCCCCGTGTGTGATGTTCCCCTTCCCGAGTCCAAGTGATCTCATTGTTCAGTTCCCACCTATGAGTGAGAACATGCGGTGTTTGGTTTTCTGTTCTTGTGATAGTTTGCTAAGAATGATGGTTTCCAGCTGCATCCATGCTTGTGTTTTAAGACATTTTAAAGGTAAGGGTTTGGCCGGGCACAGTGGCTCACGCCTGTAATCCCAGCACTGGGGGAGGCCAAGGCGGGCGGATCACGAGGTCAGGAAATCAAGACTATCCTGGCTAACACGGTGAAACTCCGTCTCTACCAAAAAAAAAAAAAAAAAAAAAAATAGCTAGGCATGGCGGCTACTCGGGGAGGCTGAGGCAAGGAGAATGGCGTGAACTCAGGAGGTGGAGCTTGCTGTGAGCTGAGACGGCACCACTGCACTCCAGCCTGGGCAACAGAGCGAGACTCCGTCTCAAAAAAAAAAAGGGCTTGCTTTCATAAAACTATATTTTCTCAGCTGGGTGAGGTGGCTCACACCTGCAATCCCAGCACTTTGGGAGGCTGAGGTGGGCAGATCACCTGAGGTCAGGAGTTTGAGATCAGCCTGGCCAACATGGCAAAACCCTGTCTCTACTAAAAAATGCAAAAATTAGCCAGGCATGGTGGTGCGCACCTGTAACCCCAGCTACTCAGGAGGGTGAGGTAGGAGAATTGCTTGAACTCAGGAGGTAGAGGTTGCAGCGGGCCGAAATCATGCCACTAGAGTTTGCAGTGGGCCGAGATCATGCCACTGTACTCCAGGCTGAGCGACAGAGCAAGACCCTGTCTCAAAACAAAACAAACAAACAAAAGCAAAACCAACAACAACAACAAAACACTATTTTTCTCAAGTATATGCTCCACTGAATTGTTGTTCAGAAATATTTTTTAGTCCAAGAAGATTGTCTGTGTAGCAGTGTAGTTGAATATGAACACTGTCAGTATAGCAGTGTAGTTGGGTATGAATATTTGCAGGTAACTCTAGAATGCCAGATGTCAAATCTAATTGACATGACTCAGTTTGATTCATTCTCAAAATATTCTGATTCACTTAAATAAGAAAGAGGAAAACAAAAGAGTGAACAAAAAATGAAAATCAAATCTTGACAAGAACTATGATAACAAGTACAGTCAGAGCAATTTTTCCTGGTCTTAAAATGAGAGGCAATGGTAAGCCACATTTATTTTTTGCTCTAATTTGCAATTCCTCATTTAAGAAATAATTTCACATTTCATTTCAAATCATCATTACAAATATTCATATCTCTTTTGTGGCAATTTTGAATAGAGTAGGGTGGTGGGGGGTGAGACAATAGCCTTAACTGAATATTAAAAACTACAATGTTTTTATCATAAGGCTTTTCAATTTCAAAATACTAGGTAAACATGTTTACCCTTATAACTTTCGTAGCTCAATGTATGTAGTTATAGAATACGAAAATTCCAGCCACGTGCGGTGGCTCATGACTGTAATCCCAGCACTTTGGGAGGCCGAGGTGGGTGGATCACTTTGGGTCAGGAGTTTGAGACCAGCCTGGCCAAAATGGTGAAACCTTGTCCCTACTAAAAACACAAAAATTAACTGGACATGGTGGCACTCATCTGTAATCCCAGCTACTCGGGAGTGCAGGAGAATTGCTTGAACTTGGAAGGTGGAGGTTTCAGTGAACCGAGATCATGCCACTGCACTCCAGCCTGGGCAACAGAATGAGACTCCGTCTCAAAAAAAAAAAAAAAAAAAAAAAAGAAAAAGAAAAAAGGAAAAAAAGAAAACTCTTTTGAGAAGAGGAGGGTCAGATACACACTAGCAGACTTAATTAAAACTCGTATTACCTTATTTTCCATTTTCCTAGCCCTCTAAATTATATTGACAATTCTGACTTTTCTTAGAAAGGAATTTTACATTTTTGGTAAATGTTACTTTTGTATTTTTCCTTAAGGGTAACTGTTACTAAAGGCTATTTTACACACACACACACACACACACACACACACAGAGGATTCTCAGAAGATAGTAGTTTATGGCTATACTCCAACTCTTCCATTCAGCACATGGCTTTCCCAAGGGGACAGTTCTACTTTATAATTATGCTGTTATGGGCAACTGCTTTAATCAGGTGCAGTGGAAATTTTTCTTCCTTTCATGATTGCTAAGCCAGCCACCCCCTCACGCATGTGGCTGCACACGTTTCTGTGAACATCAATTTGATCGTACACCTTCAGATGTAGTTCTTGCCCTTCATGTCTTTTCACGCTTGATGATCTTTGGTTTATTTCCTTTCTTCCTATGATTTCAAGTGCTATCTCTGTATGAAGCAAAGGTGCCCAATTCAAATTGCCAACCATATCTCTGTCCTGAATACTCAGATACATGTATTAATACCCAAATGTCCGTGAATATCTTAACTTCCATATCCAATGGACAGCTCACACTCAACATGTTAGAATCTTAGATATTATACACCTACAATATCTCCCCTCTCCTTTTGGTTTCACAATAACATGTCTCTTTTGCTATATCCTTATCTCAGCGAATGTCACCTTTATTTATGTAGTACCTAAAATTAATCTGAAAGCATAGCTCCATCTTCCTTGTCTCTTACAGCCAAATAATTCACCCTCCTTAACATCTTTGGGATCTTTTTATTTCCCTATATCATAGATGTACAACAAAGCCTCATAGAATTTTGCTTACTTTACTGCCATAACCTCTAAAACACTCATTTCCTTACAGCGCAGCTCTTTTCCAATTTATTTTCATACTCTACTCATCCACAGTGGTCTTTCTAACACACAAACCTTAGATTCTAAATTTAGCTAACATTCTTCTGATTCAGTAAGTTCCTTGAGTTTACTACATTTGATTCAACTTTGTATCTCTAATTTCTAGACGAATCCAGGATACAAGGAAGATTTACTAATTCATTCTCTTATTCATTCATTCTCTTTCTATTGAACACCTTCTGTGATCCAGGAACCGTGATTCATGCTAGGTATACAGATGTAAATAACACAGATGAAGCACCTGTTTTAAGAAAAGATCATGTGATATGACAGAAAGTAAGCAGAAGTGGCTATTTTACATAGTTTTATCAGAGAAGGGTGCTCTATAGACATAACTTTGGGGTTGGAATCTTAAGGGTGGGAAGGATTCAGTCTTGAAAAACGAAAAGGAGACAGTGTATCTGGAGTGCGGTGGGCTAGAGGGAGGTTGCAGAAGGTCAGAATGCCCAGATGGGAACAAGCTAGATTTCAGAGGCAGTCAATACACCTTCATTGCCTTCCTGGCTGAATGAATAAAATATCTAGGTGGGGAGAGTCTTCATTTTTTGACTTGGTCAGCTAACATAGCAGTCCTCAACCTTGTTGGCACCAGGGACCAGTTTCATGGAAGACAATTTTTCCACGGATGGGTTTGCGGGGGATGGTTTTGAGGTGTAACTGTTCCACTTCAGATTATCAGGTATGAATTAGTAAGATTATCATAAGGAGAAACCCAGATTCCTCACATGGGCAGTTTACAATAGGGTTTGTGCTTCTATGTCAATCTAATGCCTCATCTGATCTGATAGGCGGTCCTTACCTCCTGCTGTGCGGCTCAGTTCCTAACAGGCCAATGACAGGTACCAGTCAGTGGGTTGAGGACCTTTGAGCTAACAGACATAAGGAGAAGTACTTTCTGGTCATTTCAACCTATTGCCTTTACATTTCCATGGGATACTGCAATCTGCTCTTTGTTTAAAAGTGGCCACTGGGGATTAGTGAGCTCCATTGTCCTTTGAACAGTTGGTTGGGAACCTGCAAGGCCAAAAATGAAAATGTCAGCAGTCCCGTGTGACAGTTATAGGGGATCCATCCAATGATTCACTTCTCCAAGTCTTTTAAAAGCCTTAAGTGTAGACTCAGAAGCATGACTTCAGTGTGAATTAGCATCAGGGAAAAAACACATTCTTTCTTTGTTTTGATTCATTCTAAGGGGCCTGATTTCACATTAGAGCAAAAATGTCCTGATTTTTTTTTAAAGCAGTACCAAGTTTAAATATGCTCTCTATTGTCTGCATAAACTTACAAAAGTGTTCCAAAATTCAAATATTTTCATTTATTAGCAGCATCTTGAACTCCTTCTTATAGGCAGAGGCAGGCCTATTCCATTGGGATGAACAAGTCACTACAATGAAGACAGAATTGCAAACTGCTGTTGCATAGACAAATATATTCATTTCCATAATGAAAATAATTAGTACCATGCTGCAGAGTATACTTAACCAAATTTGGTTAGACAAGTTTTAAGGTGAGTGAGAATGAGGTTCTATTTGAGAAATGAAGCCAAACAAATCATTTTTCTTGCCTCTAACCTATGGGAAGAACTTCAACTCCCCTGAGGTTTAGACTTATCAACCTATTTTCTTTAATGCAGTATTCTACAAATTTGTCTGGTGATAACAATTACCTAGGGTAAGACTTATGTTTTACATTCTATAGTTTCTCCTGAGATCATAAGCTGTCTAGGGGAAGGATTGGGGAAATTATATATTTAATTCCTTGAATTATTTTCATAATCTGAAAAATTGGGGACCCACAAGCCTTATGCAAATATTTAGAAATTCTGTAATTAATCCCTAAAAATTCTGAGGTTCATCAGTTTGAGAAACATTGATTTAAGAACCTGAACACTTAAGATAACAATAGGCTTAATTAGAGAAATTCAAGAAACAGCATTAATATACTTACCTCTTAAGAAAAGACAATGGAAATCCCTTTTTCATGGTGAATCTCTCCTTTTCACGGTGAATTCCAATCTTTATGGTGTTTCATCATGAAGGTAAAGGACACATTCTAGCTGTATTTTTTGTTTTTTACTAATTCTTAGAGCCTATTAGTACCTAAGTCTTTTTAAAGTGAATTGTATAATAGGCCTTGGGCTTTATGCACATAAGTTATTTCATTACTGCAATGTCTTGCTATACTGCCTTCCTAAAAGGGCAGTGTTTGTTTCTTATACTATCATCCTAACTTCATTTACTCTGCCACCACTCAATATATTATCTAATTTGATATTTGTAAAATGTTATAATACATAAGCTATTTTAAATTAAATTTAAAATGCTAAAAAAGAAACTAAAGACATACTTTTAGAATGTCTTTAACATGCTAATTATTACTGAAAAAGGGTAGTTTTGCCTTTAAGCCTGTTAAAATTGGTTTGTCTCACCTGTACAGTAAATAGTAAAATTTAAAAAATTCTCAGAGAATTCACAAACTCCTAGGAGAATATGGTACAATCTTTGGTTTGAGAAACTAAATTTGAGCCCATAACCAAATATGATAGTGGATTTATTATTGCATAATTACTTTCAAACTTTTTATTATCTCATATCCTAATTTCCCATTCTAAAGAAACCCAAGTTGTCCTAATGAACGGGAACTAACATTTTGGAATACCTAATATATGTCAATATATACCTAATATATTTAGGTCTAGCTCCACATACATTATCACATAAGTTTGATAAAAAGATATTTCAATTAACTGATTATATTTTTTGTACTTGTCTCTGGGAGAGAGTCAAGTCACTGGAACATGTGAGTATGTGTGTAGTAGAACAACTTCTGGGGCACATGTCATAGTTAGAAGTCCAAAACCTTTGCCAGGCATAGTGGCTCATGCCTGTAATTCCAGCATTTTGGGAGGCCATAGCAGGTGGATCACTTGAGGTCAGAAGTTCGACACCAGCCTGACCAACATGGTGAAACCCCATCTCTACTAAAAATACAAAAATTAGCCAGTTGTGGTGGTGGGTACCTGTAATCCCAGCTGATCAGGAGGCTGAGGCAGGAGGATCACTTGAACAATTGCAGTGAGACAAGATGGCGCCACTGCACTCCAGCCTGGGTGACAGAGCAAGACTCCATTTAAAAAAAAAAAAAAAAAAAAAGTCCTAAACCTCAGTCTCCTTTGATTTTTACACCAAAAAGGAAGGATGATTGTTTATGTTCATAATAAAGATTCTTTGGTTATGAAGTTCTTAAACATCAAAGAAAGCATCATATAGAATTTAATGGATTGCTCTGATCCCATGTATTGCTAAAAGATTTTCAGGGATAATTTTACTATTTCATTGCAGTCTTTAATTTTTCTACACATGGTTTTCATGTAGTTTAGATCTATCTATCTAGCTAGTTTTCTCTCCTGCTTTCTTTGTGTCCGCTTCTCCTTTCTCACTTTACAGTGTATTTTTCTTTTCAAGAGCACTGGTGATTTCTGAATCAGATATCTATATATTTCTGAGACTCCAGGAAGTCTAGGACATGGAGGAGGAGAACTGGAACTTTGACTGAAAAAATGTGGTTTTTAGGCTGTTATAAAGAATTAAGTTACGTACTAGTTAGTTGTCTCTCCAAACAAGTTTATGATTAATAATATTTAGCTTTTAATTTTTATATACGATATAAAAAGATGAATTGTTCTAGGCCATGCAGTATGTATTTTATAGCATACTCCTGATCTTAGCTCTGTCACTAAAAAAACACAAATGAATATATGTATAAATAAATATGAGCGCTAGATCCTTGAATAAGAATGAGATAAGAATGAGATATATATTTTCTCCCCTTTTGGCAATCTCTATCACAGAAATGGGACAAGTTGTCACCACATTTAGTTCATGGAAAGTTTGTTTTATTTTGAAAGTGCTACTCTAGTTTTGTTGTATGAAATAACAACAATTTGGATTTAATTAGTCTAGTACTTCAGAATAGATGTTCAACTGTTTCAACTATTTGGAAAAGTCACTCTAATATTTGTTATCCCAGAAAATCTTTGTATCCTATTAAAAACTAAAATATAGTTTGTCGGTCCTTTTATTATTACTATTTTCTTTTAAACTGCAAGATATGGTCATGACTATCTGGAAAAGGCTCAGAAAATGAAAAATTATAGCTAATAATATTGCATTATTTCTCACACGGTTAAGAACTCACATGATACCAGGTGCCACAATTTTACAGAAAAAAAAGGCCCCTAAAACAAATTTGAAAGAGCAATTTCTCAAAGAGTGATTAAAAGAATAATACATTTAAAAAAAATAATCGTGTAATGATAATTTTTAAATATAAAATTGATATTTAACAAATTCTGCTAAATCACAGTTCTATGAATAATTTACTTCCTATGTGAATTCATTAAACATATAACTCATTACTCATTTAGTCCTTGCTTAGCTAAGTTGACTAAATTCTCATGTAGCAAGACTAGAAATGGCTTTTTGTTATTTGGTAGTTTGGTATTTTGAAAAAAAAAAAATTCAAAGTAACACTTTTCATGCTATCCACTGGCCACTCCGTGTTGGATTTCAACGAAAAAATGACAAGATTTCCATACTTGACCTCTTTTTTTTTTTAATGTCAGCTTTTGATTATTTACTCTAGCAACAAAATATCCAAAATCATAAGTAATTTAAAATACTTGAATATTTGGTTTTTGAATCTGCAGCTTCACTTTGTGAAGTTACTTCTCAGATCTTCCCAGATCAGAAAATGCCACCTGTGGAGATCTGAATAAAAAAAGAAGAAAGTTGTACAGTTTCTCATTTTTAAAACATTTATTTTTTGTTATAGAAAATTTAGAAAATAGAAAAAGCAGAATTTAGAGAAAAAGTACTGTCACTTTTACCATTCAAATTCAGAAGCTTTTAATCTTCAGTACATGTTCTTCTAGCATATTATCTAAGTTTACCTTTAAAGACTTTTAGAGTTGGGTATAAGCAATATGAAACTCTGCTTTTCTTTCCAGTACACACCATATTTTCCCCATATTGTTATACATTTCTCACAGATATAATTTTAAATATCTGCAAAATATTTCATTGGGTTGATGTCCCACAATTCATTTAATCCTTCCTCTATGCTGGACAATGAAAGAACCTGTAATATGATATTACTTTTTAGTACAACTTTGCTATTCTATCATTGACTTGTTGCATTTCTCTATGACTCTATATGTTGTTCATGAGAGTTCAAGTCCCTGGGAAAATAGAACTATCAATAAATTTTAAAACGAGATTTTTCTCAAACAAAACTAAGTGGAATTATCGAGAGATGATAATGGAAATTGCTTATTCTTATTAGAGAGATAATACTAGATATAATTTAATTATTACCTTAAAGGTTGGTATATCGATAACCCATCTCAGAATCAGTGTCTTGAAAATTATGTATAAAGCAATGTAACCTTAACTGAATGGCAAAAATTATATGTACACAGCAGATTACCTAATTTGAATTATATATGATTATATTTTATCTAAATGCTGGAGGTTGAATATTGTCATGTTGGGTATTAAACAAATCCCAGACAAAAATAATAGTGGGAACCAATTTCTGTACCTCATAGACTCTGTAATGTGTCCACAAAAGGATCAGACTGGGATGCAGTGGGGATGGACAGTAGACTGATGAATTGAATTTTCTTATGTGTCTTGGGGTGCTGAATCCAAGCAAGGTTACACTGTTATTTGTTGACATAATAGTTGGAAACAGAGAAAGTGCTATTGATCCTTTCATCAATAAATCATGTGTAGAAAAAGTAAGCTGCTGAACTGAGAGGGGAAGATTATGGTATCTCATTTCCAGCTTACCTCCTCAGGGAGAGCGGGATCATTCACTAAATATGTGCAAGGGAAGTTTCAATTCTGAGCTGACTTCCAACATTTTTTTCAGGGAAAATTTTATCTCTATTATTTTATGTCTAATGACAAACAGCCTTTACTGTAACTCTTCCTTTTAATTTACCTTTCTCTTGTTCCTTCTCTTCTTCCACCAACTTCTTCTCTTCTTCCACCTTCTATGCCTCATTTTCCTTATCTTCTTCCCTTATTGAACATGACTTTCTTTGAGAGACTCCAATGAAAGTTTCTTAAAAATAAAACCCAGATCTTAAAAGGCAAAAACACCCTCAAAACCTCCACCTGTACCATTTTCCTTGACAATGGAGATTGAATGCATCTATATTACTCCATTCTCATGCTGCTAATAAAGACATACTTGAGACTGGGTAATTTATAAAGGAAAGAAGTTTAACTGACTCACAATTTCACATAGCTGGAGAAGTCTCATAGTCATGGTGGAAGGTGAATGAGGAGCAAAGTCACTTCTTACATGGTGGCAGGAAAGAGAGCTTCTGCAGGGGAACTCCCATTTATAAAACCATCAGATCTCCTGAGACTTATTCACTACATCAAGAACACTATGGGGAAACTGCCCACGTGATTCCATTATCTCCCACTGGGTCCCTCCCATGACATGTGAGGATTATGGGAACTACAATTTAAGATGAGATTTGGGTGGGACAGAGTCAAACCATATTAACATCTAAGGCATGTCCTTTTGGGCAGAAGACTTCTGTCAGCACTGGGCCTCTGGTAGTATTAGGAGTTGCTAGGCCTGGCCAGTAGACAGAACTGCTATGGTGAGAGATCCAAGACTGATTTGAGCAGTAACCAAAAAGAAGAGGGATGGGCATTGCAGGTTGTTGAGGAGGATCAGCCTGCTTTGTAAATGCAGCAGGTGATTCAACCAAAAGTCACTGAGTGCTTGACACCATCTAAAGAATTCACTAAATGATGGGCCAAAGTTTTTGACAAGTTAGCAAGGCACAGAGAAAGGGAATTTAGGAGCAGGTATTAGTAGAAGGAGTAAAAATCACGAGGACTGATGTTCAGCCTTAAGGCTCCTGCATACAGAGAAAAACAATGAGGAGTGAGGCAAGCACAAGTTTAGATGAAAATGCACTTATGGATGTATTTATTGCCCAGTACTTTTGTGCAAATTATACCATAATTGCATAATGTTTTATTACCTATTTAGAGTTTTCAGAAGATTTTGATGACATATATATGTCATTATTTATGTCTAATTAACTATACTATCATTGCTTGGGATACCAATATAATTAAAATGAAAATCTAATCAGAAATAAATGTGTGCACACTGACTTGGTAAAATATTTTTGCATAAATGTAATAAACAAGTCAGAATTAACTCAGGATGTATTTGTGTTCCTCCGTACCAAAGTAATAAGAAACAAAATAAGCAGGTAGCAAGCTTCAGATAGATTCTTTTGTGTCATCAGTTAATTTCAAAATGTGATTATATCTGCAAGTGAAAATAAGTTAAATATCAGAGAGTGATTAGACTACATCTAGTTATACATCTTTTGGTTATCCAAGAATGAGCTGTGAAAGGTATGTTAATTGAATGATGCACTGAACATTTATTTTAGTACCACTCTAATGTGTAATTACAGATAATTACATCCCAAGACAAGTTGTCTTTTTGAAAAGAAACCAATCAAGTACCAACGCATCAATATGAACAGTATTATACCCTTAGTCAAAATGAGCTGTTGCCTAAAGAAGATGGGTATTGGTAATCTCTAAAACATGTTCAGATGATCTTAAAGAATCTTAGTTACTTTGGTAACATACTTTATTTTACTCAATCATATACTGACTATAGCAAGGAATCTAAACGTTCTTGGGAGAATTGGTGTTAGGATGTGGAGGGCTAGAAAGAGCTGGATGTTTCTTACCATCATAGTTGACATACACTCTTCATTTTTTAGAATAGGAATTAGAATAGAATGTCACTGGTATTTCAGACTAAGGATTTTACCATAATAGTGCTTAGTCTGTAATGAGAATTTTCTTCTTGCAGGATGTTCTCCTCTGTCCCTATCTTCAAAACAGAAGTAGATTCCTCTTAGTCTTCAAAAGTTAGTATTTTGTCATAGAGGAAAATAAAAACTATCAGTAGTCATCAAAAAGAGCAGCATTACATATCTGCACAGTTTTTGTTTTATGTCTGGGTTGAATAAAGAAAAGATCAAGCCAGGGTCTTTCCTTTGATAATTTATTACTTAATATAAGTCATCTTTTGATAGTGTAGCTACACCTGAAAATGTTTCGTGCAGGTTGAAATGATTACTTATTGGGTGTAGAATTTTCAATTACATGTCTACATAATTGAGTTTATTAATTGTGTTCTTTAAATATTGTCATTAGTAATGTTTTGACTTCCTAATCTGTCCATTTAAAAAAATATAATTATACTTCCAATTATATTTGTGAATTCTATCAATTTTATTTATTAATTAACTAATTTACTTATTATATTTTAAGTTTTAGGGTACATGTGCACAATACGCAGGTTTGCTATATATGTATACATGTGTCATGTTGGTGTGCTGAACCCATTAACTCATCATTTACATTAGGTATATTTCCTAATGCTATCTCTCTACCCTCCCCCCACCCCATGACAGACCCCGGTGCATGATGTTCCCCTTCTTGTGTCCAAGTGATCACATTGTTCAATTCGCACCTATGAGTGAGAACATGCAGATTTGGTTTTCTGTTCTTATGATAATTTGCTGAGCATGATGGTTTCCAGCAGCATCCATGTCCCTACAAAGGACATGAACTCATCCTTTTTTATGGCTGCATAGTATTCCATGGTGTATACGTGCCACATTTTCTTAATCCAGTCTGTCATTGATGGACATTTGGGTTGGTTCCAAGTCTTTGCTATTGTGAATACTGCTGCAATAAACATACGTGTGCATGTGTCTTTATAGCAGCCTGATTTATAACCTTTTGGGTATATACCCAGTAATGGGATGGCTGGGTCAAATGGTATTTCTAGTTCTAGATCCTTGAGGAATCGCCACACTGTCTTCCACAATGGTTGAACTAGTTTACAGTCCCACCAACAGTGTAAAAGCATTCCTATTTCTCCACATCCTCTCCAGCATCTGTTGTTTCCTGACTTTTTACTGATCGCCATTCTAACTGGTGTGAGATGGTATCTCATTGTGGTTTTGATTTGCATTTCTCTGAGGGCCAGTGATGATGAGCATTTTTTCATGTGTCTGTTGGCTGCATAAATGTCTTCTTTTGAGAAGTGTCTGTTCATATCCTTTGCCCACTTTTTGATGGGGTTGTTTTTTGTTTTTCTTGTAAATTTGTTTGAGTTCTTTGTAGGTTCTGGATATTAGCCCTTTGTCAGATAAGTAGATTAATCACAAGCATTGTTATACACCAATAACAGACAGAGAACCAAATCATGAGTGAACTGCCATTCACAATTGCTTCAAATAGAATAAAATACCTAGGAATCCAACTTACAAGGGATGTGAAGGACCTCTTCAAGGAGAACTACAAACCACTGCTCAATGAAATAAAAGAGGACAAAAACAAATGGAAGAACATTCCATGCTCGTGGATAGGAAGAATCAATATCATGAAAGCGTCCATACTGCCCAAGGTAATTTATAGATTCAATACCATCTCCATTAAGCTACCAATGACTTTTTTCACAGAATTGGAAAAAACTGCTTTAAAGTTCATATGGAACCAAAAAAGAGCCTGCATTTCCAAGATAATCGTAAGCCAAAAGAACAAAGCTGGAGGTGTCACGCTCCCTGACTTCAAACTATACTACAAGGCTACAGTAACCAAAACAGCATGGTACTGGTACCAAAACAGAGATATAGACCAATGAAACAGAACAGAGCCCTCAGAAATAATACCACACATCTACAACCATCTGATCTTTGACAAGCCTGACAAAAACAAGAAATGGAGAAAGGATTCTCTATTTAATAAATGGTGTTGGGAAAACTGGCTAGCCATAAGTAGAGAGCTGAAACTGGATCCCTTCCTTAAACCTTATACAAAAATTAATTCAAGATGTATTAGAGACTTAAATGTTAGACCTAATACCATAAAAACCCTAGAAGAAAACCTAGGTAATACCATTCAGGACTTAGGCATGGGCAAGGACTTCATGTCTAAAACACCAAAAGCAATGGCAACGCAAGCCAAAATTGACAAATGGGATCTAATTAAACTAAAGAGCTTCTGCACAGCAAAGGAAACTACCATCAGAGTGAACAGGCAACCTACAGAATGTGAGGAATTCTATCAATTTCTTCTAATTCCATAATTGTTACTTTATGCATTTTGAGGCAATGCTTTCATGTGTTTACATGTAAATGATTATTTTCTTTCCTAAGTGTTCTTTTATTATTTTCATTATATTGATGTGCTCTTTATTAATAACTTTTGCTTATAATTCAATTTTTATTATTCTTTATTATTGGTTACTGGTTATTATAGTCCTGGAGAATCTTTGTCAATCTCTTCATGTTGAATTTTCCCATGTCATTTTTAGGGTGTGTTTTTTGGAGCCAGCATCTAGCTAGATTATGTTTGCTTATTGTGGTTACTGTTTTTTTTGTTTGTTTGTTTGCTTTTTGTTTTTTTTTGTTTGTTTGTTTTTCAGTGTACATCATTTTGTTTTATGTTTTTACTTTATTCTTTCTTTCCTAGGATTACTGTTAGATGTATGCTAGAACTTCTTCTTAAGGCATTGTTTTTGACTTGTTTTTTAAGGTTTCTATTTTATCTTTTTGGCCTATATTCTAGATGATTTTTTTTTCCAGATCATCTTTGAGTTTACTAATTTTTTTTTCACAATACTTCAGATTGGAGTTTGTTTCATACTTATGTTCTCAATTTCAGTGAATTTATTTTATCATTTCTTAGGATTTCCAGTTTGTTCTTTAAATCTACCCATTCTTGTACCATTACTTAAAGCTGATTTTATAATTTCTTGTTCTGTTTTAATGAATGCTGTCTCTTAATTTTGCTCTGTAAGAATGCTAAGCATACTTTTTTAAAAAATAAAAATGTTTTCAGATTGCATATTTTTATCTTATTTGAAGTAAATTAATCTTTTTTTTTTTTTTTTTTTTTTTTGAGAGGATTGCACTCTGCTAACCAGCTGGAGCACAGTGGCACGATCATAGCTCACTACAACATTGAGCTGCTGGGTTCAAGTGACAATCCCATCACAGCCTCTCCAGCCACTGAGACAACAGGAGGTGCCACCACCTCTAGCTAGTTTTTTAACTTTGTAGAGATGGGAGTCTTACTTGTTGCCCAGGCTTGTCTTGGGCTCTTGGCCTCAAGTGATTCTCCTGCCTCAACCTCCCAGAGTGTTAGGGTTGCAGGCATGAGCTACCACGACTAGCCCAGCTGTTTTTTTTAATGTTGTTGGCTATCTATCTATCTATCTATCTATCTATCTATCTATCTATCTATCTAGTTATTCATTTTTATTTATTTATTTTTTAAAGACCAAGTCTTGCTCTGTCACCAGGCTGGAGTGCAGTGGCTCCATCTCGGCTCACTGCAACCTCCGCCTCCTGGGTTCAAGCGATTCTCGCATATTTATTAATTATAGCTTGTATTAAATGGGAGATTTTATTTTTATCTCACATGCCTTTACCCACTTTTCACTGGTGGTTTTAAAATGGCCTCCACCCAAACACTTCAGAACTTCCAAATGATAGCTAAGTCTTATTTGTAACTCTGGACTCTGGTGTCTCAGTGATACTGAAGACATAGAAAATTTGGTCACTAAGCTAGTTTATAATATGGCCCACACCCTGGCCTGTAGACTATGTCTTCTTGCTTCTGCTTCTCTTGTTCACTAGAAGTAGGCAGAGTTTGGACACAGACTGGGAGACCTGCCCAAGCCTTGAGTACGATGAGAGTAGTCTTATTGACCAACCTGGCATGGGTCACTTCTCTATGGATAGTTTCTCTTATTCCTTGAGTTGGGAATTCCCAGCTGACTCTGTAGAAACCAAGCTTGGCTGGCCTATGTTTATCGTTCTGCTATGTTACTGTGCTAGAGATGATCATCTTATTCTATTTCTCAGTTATTTAATTCTTCATTTTTTTTTTTACATTTGTATTTTCCATTTGTTGTGTGTTAGAAGAAACAGATCTCAAAACACAGAGGTATAATGTGATATTGTCTACAGCTGCACTGTCCAATATGCAATCCATTAGACATGTGGCAATTTAAATTAAAATTATTCAAAACTAAATAACATTGAAAAATTAGTTTGTTAGTCTTATTAGTCACATTTAAAGTTCTCAATAGCCACTTGGGGTTATTAGCTACGATTTTGAATACTGCAGATATATAACACTTTTATCTTCATAGACAGTTATCTTGGGTAGCTCTAGTTCATGGTATGAAGTTAAATACTGAAAAGATAAAAGAATCTGCAGGTATTTAACCTTTTGTGAGGCTATTAGAAGCCCTGAAGCTCATTAAACTAATACATATAATAAGACATACATAGATTATGTAGTAATCGGATTATGAATCTATATGTTTTCTTTCCAACACGTCTGTAGTAGCCTACAGTGAATTTTCCCCTGAAATACAATCTTATAATTTTGTAGCCAGAACATCTGGGTGCAAATTCTAGCCCTTCCCCTTACTAACAATTTCATCACTGACCAGACACCTAACTTCTCTGAACTTCCACTGTCTCATTTGAAAATTAGGATGAGACGTTTTGCCAACTTTGTGTGATCCTTGAAAGGTAGTATGTTCTATTAAAGTGGTTTTTTTGGATTAATTAAAAGGGTGCTTTTTTGTATTTAAAATTTTACATTAAAAATTTTTGCTTTCCATCATGTCTTCTCAAGTCGCATAATGTTTATGCTATTTCTATTTGAATATTAGAAATATTCATATTTAGTTATTTTAATGGAGACTTCATTTTGAGTAAATGAGAAAAATGTAATAATTTCATTCCAAAACAGGTATGCCTATGATAACCTGGTTCTTTGGACTACAGGGTACTAATGAAGGTAATGGTAGTGATAATGATGGCATTCCACTGCAGAATCTCACAATTGCAGGCTTAGTGGATGAGGCATACGTATTTCCAAACCTCGGTCTAATCAACGTGAACCTATAGTTTTGTCGCAGTGTTTAGCACCCATCACACAATAAGTGATTGATTTTCATTAGATATAATAAGCCAAACTATGAAGCTAAAAGCTGAAGCCATCAAAAGGATTTGCCTCTAATAGTTGCATTCATTTTTATATCTTTATAAATGTACAGTTTTGTCCATCTTTTTTTTTATAAAACACCGTAACAGAACCATTTTTATCAAGACATTTACATTTTAAAATAATAAATTTGTTTATCATTGTGCTCTATATCATCACAAACTATCTATATTCATTCCTGAATCATTTTATTTACTAGAAAAGACAATCTCTAATCGTGTAATAAAGTGTTAATTTTGAAAGAATGTAAGTAAATGATAATAATTTTAAAATGATGCTATTTATTCTACTTTAAAAATCTGCCTACTTCTACATATTTTTGATCATTAAAAACATTTATTTCTCCTCTATGAAATTGGAGCATGTATTATTCTAAGATTTATCATTTATAGATTACTTTTAATGAGATTTACTTACGTCTTTTTTTTTTTTTTTTTTTTGAGACGGAGTCTCGCTCTGTCGCCCAGGCTGGAGTGCAGTGGCCGGATCTCGGCTCGCTGCAAGCTCCGCCTCCCGGGTTTACGCCATTTTCCTGCCTCAGCCTCCCGAGTAGCTGGGACTACAGGCGCCAGCCACCTCGCCAGGCTAGTTTTTTTGTATTTTTCAGTAGAGACAGAGTTTCACCGTGTTGGCCAGGATGGTCTCGATTTCCTGACCTCACGATCCGCCCGTCTGGGCCTCCCAAAGTGCTGGGATTACAGGCTTGAGCCACCGCGCCCGGCCTACTTACGTCTTTATACTTATAATACATGGAGATTTGTTTATAGCAGTTGGTTCTTGTAAATATTACCCAATTGTGGTGGCATATTCTTTTTGCTTTCAGCTTTTTATGTTATTTCTGATTCTGAGTATAACTTTATTTTGAAAAATGAGTAGTAAAATGAAATTTTACTTGTATCTTCTACAATTGGGAAAATTAAAGGAAGAGGGCATCTACCAATGATGTTAATGTCATGGAAGGAAACAAACATATTTAAATATTTAAAGTAAAATAAAATATTTTATTTATATATTTATAAAGCATAGCAGAATCTTTTCACTTCTTACCATTTCTACTCTTTCATTTTTACTACCAGCTACCATTATCTCTGGCCTTGAGTATTAGAATAGACTTTTGTCTATTCTTCCACTCCTGCGAAAAGCACTCTTTCAGGCACTGAGAATATCAACTTAGCAAGACTGGCATGACCCTTAATTATGAAGCTCAGAATATTTCATGGGATGAGTCTTGAAATATTCACACCCGAATTTGTAATAAGTTCCTAAGCTGATACATCTCTAGGCTATTTAACAGAAATATTTTGAAAAATATTTCTCTAGAGTGATGATTCGCAAACTTGCTAACCATACATCTCACTGAGGATCATTGCCAATCAGATTAGATCGCTAAGATTTAACCCTGACCTACTACTGGAAAACATATAGGAAAGGGTCTTGGGACTCTCCGCTTTTAATTAGATCTTCAGATATCCTAATAATCGATAGAGTTTGGGAAACACTGCTCCAGCAACTGCAAGCAAGTCATAGCTGGCATGGATTAGGGCAGAGGAGCTCAGCTGAAAACAGTACCAAGGGTACCAAGAGGCTTCTTCCCCATTTTCAGAGGAGTAGCCCCTGGGACCTGGAACCTGCAAGGCCAAGTCTAGATACACAGCCTTAAAGTGGGAACAGCTGATAAACCAGAAGGCGGAGTCTTGCAACACAAAATATCTCTTGGATGCTCAGACCTGCAGGAGAATAACCATAGTCCAGAGCTATCTGGTAAAGAAGAAACTCTGAGGCACAACACCACTAAACCAATTTACCCAGAAGCTAGGAGTAAAGGTGTTTTCACCCAGGGCTGAGAAAGCCAAACTGAACTGGTAGTTACTGTTCCAAATTTGAATCGACCTAGAGGTAAAGAATTCCATGGAGTGCTTTCTAGTTGGGGAAAGTGGTAGAAGGGGTGAAGACTAATAAATACTAAGTTATGAGATTCTTGCATATGTTATCTTTTAATCTTCACAGGAATTCTGCAAGACAAGTATGTTTATCTCCCAATTTTACAAGTGAGGCAATGAAACACAGGAAGTTCACTTTTCCCAAACTAAGTTTTCAGTTCAAGGTCTACTCCATATCTGTTGTCTTTCTTGTAGTGAGGGCTTAAGACACAGTCCTAAGCATATCAACTATCTGGTTTTTAACCCCAGAATGAAGGTTTTCAATATTCATATTAGTTGATTTTTTTATTAGTTTTTTGGGGAAGACATTAATATAACACTCTTTTTTAATGTGGCACCAAATGACTATTTCCAGGAAATAGTCATATAGATAGTGAATCTTGCCCAGATGATCTAACTATTCTATTCAAATAATCATGGCTCCTTCTTGACTATAATCTCTAAGAACTTGTCTTATAGTCTAGTTTTAGTCTGTTTTGTAATTGCCTATTTATTAATGATGTCTATATCATAAAATTAGAACTGTGAAGTTAACATCTAATTTTTAGTTTGATGGAGAGAATTTTTGTATAAAAGTGAAATCAAAAAAATTCTAACTAAACATAGATATTTATAATTAAATATTGTGCACACAGGGATATACTTTCTATGACAAGTGATAAGAATATCATCTTTTTATTTCATTTACTAGAAACTTCTAAGTAAGTAAAACCTTGGAAAATTTAGTTTTCTCTAAAAAGAATTTTTCAAGAAGTTTTCTAGGCCACTGAGAATGTTTGAGGTGAACTGGCACACTCATTTTTCATCATGACCTAAGTTGTTTCTCTTAATTCAGATTGTAGTAGTAGGGCCTTTGCATGGAAGGTTTGTGCGATTGTATTGTGAGGCTGGAGTGAATTTTAAAAGGTTATTTATTCCTATGTTTTTATCTTCTCAATTTGGTTGGGCCATTTAGGGTGGATAAAGTTTTAAGGCAATATATTAGAGAAGAAAGCTCACAGCCTACTTTACTAACTCTAACAAGCTTCCATCTTGCTGTATGCTCTATGTTAAATCTGTACCAGACCTACAGGAGGACAGAAAATGATGAGAAAAGTGAGAAAATGTGAAACTATGTCATATGAATAGAGTTGAAGAAAGTTTAACTTTGTCTTCTAAGTGTCACTCATGCTAATGGATAAAAATTACAGAAAAATTGACTTCAGTAATAAACTAAAAATAATTTTATAACAAGTATTTAGAGTATTTCCTATATTTGCAATAGAAGGAATACAAACACTAAACAAGTATTTGGGCTAGGAGGTGTCTCCCAGTTTGTAGACAATTTATTTGAACCTCAGGGAAGTTAAGTAACTTTCCCTATGTATCACACAAATTGTGTCAGAGTTGGAACTCAAAACCAAAGTCTACTTCAAGTCCAGTGAATATTGCATTGTACCCGGTTTCTAATGCTCAGAATTTCAGTCAATGACCACCCCTTCATTTTTGCATAGGAGACAATTTAGTCAGGAAGAGAGAAGGGAACTTGCCTAAGTTTACATGTAAGACAAACTAAGGCTCATGTAAATGGGAAGCTATTACTGTAAATTTGTTTGCAATGGTAGGATTAATTATAGATGTAAAAATTCTCAAATCTTGAAGTAGGAAGATCTGCAGAGGTTACTTTGTCAAGTGTAAAGATCCCTTTTAGAGCTTGCTTGATAAATGGTTATTCAGTCAAAGCTTAAAAGTTCAATCTTGTGAATATTCCTTTCCATATTTGTCAGAGAGCACTTTAATGTTGAAATAGAAAAGTATCTGTTTTTCTGGCAAAACTTCTACACTCAGAAACAATATAGAGTAAATTTGCTTTCTTATATGCCAGATCTTCAAATTTTGAAATTTTGATTGATACTCAATGGTAGAGTATCAATGTTAAGCCTAATTGCTTGGGTGTTGATAATGCTATTTTTGTGGTTTGCTCAGTTAATGGTTGGTGGTTAAGACTCAAGTAATTATTAGAACAAAAGTACATATCTTGGGAAGCTTTATTGGTTTGTCAACTGTTTCTATGCAAAACAGAAATTAAAGATAAGAACAAAATGTGCAAGAAAAATGTAACTTCATAAATTGTGAAGCCTGAGGTGAACAATGCTTACTTTTTACCACCAGAGGTCTTCAAAAGACCTGTAATAGCTGCATCTCTGCCAGCTGAGGAGGAAAAAAACTCTAGCTAAGCTGACAGAGATTCTTAGCAAGTAATTTGCTTAAGAGCTTAAATATAGTATGAATGTTCTGTAGTCTTAATACTAAACATTTCTGCTGGTTAGATTTCAAGCAATGAAAACAAACAAAAACCCCAAAACAATGCAGAACCAACCTTCAAAATGCAGAACAGTTATAATGTATCATTTTACATTTTATTTTATTACCTAATTATTTTAGTTTAAATTGGGAAGCTTCTGATGCTAATTATAATGATTTAAAAAAACTTATAAATATTACATAGAAGTGGAAATCCACTACCATTTAAATTTAATGAATATACTCTGTATGTAGATTATAAACATATTGTGTGTATGCATGAAACATCCTAATTTTGCTTTTAAATTTAAAGCTTAAGAGATGTTGTGGGCTAATTCCGTTGACTTATCCTAAACTATGGTGAAGCAAAGGCAGCCAAAAATTTTCTGTCAACTTGGAAGAACAGTTTCCTGTTTGGACTTAAAAAAAAATAAAAGGACTTTAGATGAACTGACAATAGAACCTATGATAATATGCATAATAACTTGAGTAGTAACAATCTGATTTCATTAGTACTTTGTATTTTTGTGTTACTTACTTAATTCAATACTTATAGAGGGCCTACTATGTGTCTGCTATTTTACCAAGTGATGGAATACATAAAAATTGCAATCACGCCTGAAGAAATTCCGTTTACTGCAAGAAAAAAGACAAAAAATGTCAATTCAACTTTATAAATATCACGTTGGGAAGATGATAATCATACGGGCTGTGGGAACCCAGTGAGTGAGTTCCTAACTTAGGGAGAATCAGAAGATTTCACCAAAGAGCTGACCTAAGAATGAGACGCTGAGAGACAATAAGACATCTATGCAGTTGGGCAGGGAAAGTTTCATGGAGGGGAGAGAATACTAGAAATTGTTGGGAAGCGGATGGAGAAATAGTGCCTCCTGGACTGTAACACAAGCTGCTTTGCTTGCTCTGTGTAAAATGAGTTCAGGAAGTACATCCTTGGCCTTTTCATATTAAGAGAGAGGAAAGGGCTCATGTTGAAATACAGAGTCAGTATATCATAATTTTTTTCTTTTCCTTTTCTCTTTTTTTTTTTTTTTTTTGAGATGGAGTCTTGCTTTATTGCCCAGGCTGGAGTGCAGTGGCCTGATCTCGGTTCACTGAAAGCTCCGCCTCCCGTGGTTCAAGCGATTTTCTTGCCTCAGCCTCCAGAGTAACTGGGATTACAGGTGCCTGCCACTGCACCTGGCTGATTTTTGTATTTTTAGTAGAGACAGGGTTTCACCATCTTGGCCAGGCTGGTCTCAAACTGCTGACCTCATGATCCACCCACCTCAGCCTCCCAAAGTGCTGGGATTACAGGCGTGAGCCACCGCACCTTGCCCTTAATTCTTATTTGTTATTTTAAACATTAACCCTTCGAAAATAAATAGTAGTTCTCTTATCAGGATCCAAACAAAATTTAAAAAGTAAATTTATGCAATGAGCTGAAAAAGAATTTCAAAATTGTTATTTTTTTAATGATCTAGCTCCTATTTTTTCTTTCTCGTGAAGTTTTTTCATTCTCTCCCTCCTCCTGGGGACAGAGACTGTATGGTCCACAAAGTCCAAAATATTTATCCTCTGGTTTTGTCCAGACAAAGTTTGCCAAGCCTTGATTTCATGTTATGCTACTTAGTACAATTTTATTGGTCTATGTCACGTTATTATTTATCAGTTATTCTTTCTGGACAATGATTTAACAAGATATGTTACACATTAAACCTTTACAACATACATAAAAAAATGAGAAATTTTAGATAAGTGTACAGTGACTAAAAAAGGTTATAAATACATGTGTACAGGAATTTTTTTCTAAGATAAAGAAAAATTGAGTAAACAGGGCCAGTCACGGTGGCTCACACCTGTAATCCCAACACTTTGGGAGGCTGAGGCAGGCAGATCACGAGGTCAGGAGATCGAGACCATCTTGGTTAACACGATGAAACCCCATCTCTACTAAAAAATACAAAAAATTAGCCGGGCGTGGTGGAGGGTGCCTGTAGTCCCAGCTACTTGGGAGGGTGAGGCAGGAGAATGGCTTGAATCCAGGAGGTGAAACTTGCAGTGAGCTGAGATTGCACCACTGCACTCCAGTCTGGGTGACAGAGTAAGACTCCGTCTCAAAAAAAAAAAAAAAAAAAAAAATTGAGTAAACATAGACACCTTAAAGAAGATATAATGAGCAGAGGAAATAAAAATATCTGTATTATAAATAACTATGGTCTGTTAAATAACCTGTTTTTAAGCTTCCTTATTATGACATTGTTTACTACTCATTGTTTACTATTGTTTATTTCTCAGAAAAAAAGCTATTGAGTTAACACTATCTGTGAAAAATAAGTATACTTCATTTATTTTAAAAGAGACAAATTATACCCAGATCAGCTAAGATAATTTTCCTACTCTTACCTATAACATTATGTTATTTGTACCATTTGTACTGCAGTTCCCAGTAATTAAAACAGCAGGTTACCAGTGGATTATTTCGGCATGGGCACACTCATTTTCCTGCCCTCAAGTTAGAGGGACATTGTCTTATGTAGACACTGCCCATTATCCACAGGCAAGACTCCCTCAAATTGCCCTTGGAGGAGAAAAGTAGCCTAAATAGATCTCTTTCATTTGTCTCATGAGTCTTTGAAATGAACTATATTGGTGGCTGTTAGCTGAGTTACTCCAAACAGAAAAAAACAGTTCAGTAATCTTACACTTTTGATGTCAACTTGACATAAAGTTAAAATGAAAGAGATTGTTATTTAAGAGAAGATTTTAAACAAGTTTCTTTGAAGTGCATATTTATTTGTAAAGAAACCTTTTTTAGGTCAATTGGAAGAAACCACTGAACATTCTCTAATGTTACTGCACTGCATACCTGCACATAGTGGTAGTTAGGAGAAATTGGAGGAGAAAGGAGAAAAGATAAAAATGTTTCAGAACAACATGCTCATTTGATTTTAAGTATATGCAGAATCTGCAGAAAAATCTTAGCAAATATTGTGTGTGTCCCTTAGATGATGCCAAGTTTCTGCTCCTTTTTCATAACCAGAAAAACATTTCTTTTTTCTAAACCAGTGCATAAATATTCAAATAAGATATCTCCGTGCATGCTAGAAAATTATATTTTGTCTTATTATTCCTAGGTATAAAATGTGTAAACTGTTTATCACCATGTTTGAGTTCTCACAAATTCTTGGCAATGTCCCAAGTTCCATTTGGCAAGTTTCTACATTGAGAACTCCAAGAGTTAATGAATAGGCTGCCTTGGAGACAGATGTAAATCTCTTCGATAATTTACAGATCTCCACACATCATGAAATAGTTTCTATGGTCCTGTTCACCTATATTGCTTACCACTTTCCCTCCTCACCATCTGTCAAAATCCTACCCATCATTTTGAACTCTGTTCAAGCCCTATTACATTCGTGAAGACTGTTTTGATCATAGAGCCTGACAAGATCCCTCCTTCCTCTGCTCTCCCATAGCATTGATTACCAAGTCCACTCATGTGCTCTGTATTCTTACTGTGCTGTCTTGTACTGCTCTTCAGTAAAATTTTATTTGTCCTACTGGATAACAAGCTCTTAAGTTAGTGACCAGGTCTTATACTTTTGTGATACCCTAATAATGCCTTGAACATATTGATTTCTCAAAAATGTCTGAAACAATTTTTCATGAAAAATATAAGTGGTTTTGGATTGTCACCTTTTAAGATTACACATACATGATTCAGATAATCATTTGGATAATTGAGTTGATTAAATCATTTCCACATATGAAACAAGAAGAGTAATCTTTTCCAAATCATTATTTATTGCTCATGAATTAAATACTCTACAGAAGATAGAGTATTTGTGCAGTATTTGTGCAGTATCAATATAATAGTAAACATATCAGTATAATAATAATTTCTGTCAGTGTCTATGATTTTTATGGCCCCATACTAGGACCTTATTAGCCTGAAGCTCCTTATTATTTACCTTTTTTTCCCAAATATATGGATGGAATACCCAAACTGAGAAAAATTATGTTAAGTGAAATAAGCCAGGCACTGAGAGATAAACATTTGCATGTTTTGTCTCACATGTGGGAGCTAAAAAAATAAAAACTGAATTCGTGGTGATAGAGTGTAGAATGATGGTCACCAGAGGCAGGAAGGATAGTGGGAAGGCAGGAATAAAGAGAGGATGGTTAGTGATTATAAAAATAGAGTTAGAGAGAAGAAATAAAATCTAGTGTTCAGTAGCACAATAGGGCAACTATAGTTAATGATTTATTGGATATTTCAAAATAACTAAAGGAGTGGAATTGGAATATTCTTACCACAAAGAAGTAATACTCAAGGTGTTATGTATCCCAATTACCCTGACTTGATCTTTAGCAATCATATGCTTGTGTCAAAATAACACATGTACTCCATAAATATGTACAACTATTATGTAACCATAGTAATCTTAAAAAATTAAAGAGTCATGTTGAAATATATTCCTTCTTTGAAACAACCACCCAAATGTGAGAAAACTCTTGTTTGCATCTAGAAAAGATAGAGGAACATCCAGATCAATATACATATGTTGCACAAGCAGGGAATTAAAATCAATGTAAATATACATACCTGTATGTTGTGTGATTGTATTTTATTTATTTATTTTTGAGTAAAATCAGGGAAGGCAGTAGAAAGAGCTTTTTGGTTTATCTCTAAACTTTTCAATACTTTTAAATTTCAACTTTTTCTTTTTGAAATTTCAACTTTTAAAGTTATTTTTACAGACCCCCCAAATCAGGCCTCATCTGAAGAAGAGGGTTATCACAATTTGCGCAAGAGACTAATAAGGCACCATAGAAGGCACGTTATGCAGACATCATTATGAATCACAAAACAATTAGTATTTATTGAGTGCCCACCTATTCTGTGAGGCATATGCTAGTGGACTATATAGACTGTCCCCTGTATTCCTCCCTACAACTCCATGAGGTAGTTTAAGCATTTTGTTTTGTTTTGTGTTTTTTATTTCTGAGTTATTTAACTTAGGATATGGTTTAAACACTTTTATGCCATTGTTGCATATGGGGGAACTGAGGCTTAGAAAGAGGATATAGAGCTTACCCTAGACTACACGACTGATAAGTCATGGAGCCAGGATAGATAGGCAGGTGCATCTCACTTCAAAGTCAGTAACTTTTCTCTTATCACGTGGCTTCTGTTATCATGTTGCTTTTTTTTTTTTTTTCTTTTAACATTTAACAGTCTTGCTTATCCAAATCCCCCCAGAGAGTTTAGAGGCCATAGATGATAGATAGATGGGTGGATAAATGGATGGATCTAGATGAAAGGGAAATTTGCAAATACACTTCAAATTAACTTCAAAGAACTTTTAATAAGAAGCTTGTGATAAAAAGCAGAATTTGCCATTTTATAGAAGTTGTTTTTGCTTTTAAGGAGTTTGACATTTCTACCTCATATTCAGCGTGCTCTCCATTTGACCTCTGAGTCCTTGCCTGTTGTATTTTCACTTAACTTGCCTTCCTTCTTTTTAGAAAAACAATTTCCTTGTAATGGATTTTCTTTTAGGGTTGAAACTCAGTTCAACAGGAAACAGACTGACTAATTCAGAGCTGCAAGAAACCTTGAGGCAAAAAATTTCAACCCCATGCCATCATTTCACTGATGCATAAACAGCTGACATTCAGTATTGTTACATGATTTATCTGGTCTACAGGAAAGATGCAGGTCTCCTAATTCTTAGGATGGTAGAATTCTGTGACACACTGCATCTTAATGAGATGCCAGATCAAACAGTTATGAAGTTGATTGACAATTTTTTTTTTTTTTTGTAATTTAGTGACCAGGTTGATTTGGAACTGTCTTTACTAATTCATTGTTTGAAATGCTATTCTTAATATGGAGATCATGAAAAATTGAAAAATGCCATTTAATATAGGAGCATAGATACTGTTGTACATCAATACTGGCTTCAGTCTCCCTTACCAGCTTCACGTTTCACACATTTTACCCTGGTTCATTCTGAAACTTGCCATACACATCATGGCTGTACGACTTAGCCCCTTGTACTCCTTTATCTGGAATCTCTCCACATCTTGACTGCCTGGAAAAAATCTTACTTATCCTTCCTTTTATGTGTCTTAGCCTTACCCACACCCTCCCTTGCCTTGGCAGAGTTAATTTCCCGCTTGTCTGTGATAGTACAGCAATTTCTGCCCTTATTATAGTACTTATCTATGTTTTATTGCCATTATTTCTTCACCTACGTTTCCTGCTCCAGACCAGAAGCTCCTTGAGAACAAAAATTTTGTCTTAGCCCTCTTAGCATCTCCCATGACAATGTAATGCTAGGAACATATTGGGGCACTGCAAAAATATTTCTCTTGAAAAAATTATTTGCAAATCATGGTATCTTTCAAAGAAAATGCCCCCAAAGAAAAAATGAAGTCTGAAAATCAGGGCTATAAGTAAGACTATATGACCAGATAAATATGAGAAAACATTTGCTGTCGTTTTTACTAACTGAATTTTGTACAGTTATAAAGTTTGAAGTTAATACTTTATTTTTTTAGTGGTCTGTGTCTTGTGTTCCTTTTTTATTAACAAGGATAGATTCATATGTCTCCAGTCATAATATCTTGCCTGGGTGTTAGTATGGCTAACATTAATTTAGTCATCTGTTGACTGAAGAATAAACCTCTGATCATTCCTTCTAATTTGAGAACTTCTATTAAGAAATCCAGTGACTACTGTAAATTATAAATCTTTATATCATTACAGTTTTGGCAGATCTACGGTTTAACATAGTCTTATATATATAGAACAGATCTATCATAAATAAAATATAACTGCTCATATTTATAGAATGAATTCACATACAAACACTTCATAAAGCTGTTTTCTCTTCACAGCTAAGATAGGAAGCCAAACTTCAGCTGTAGGATATTTAATTAAATAGATTATATTTGTTTAGCAGGACAAATGTTTTCATTGGTACGCTCCCAAAACTTGAGCATAATTCATAATACATTAGACTTTTAGAGATATTGTCTTCTGGTCCATATATAGAGTTATACAATACACAGCTGTTTGTTATTAATCACAGTTTGTCATGGCTCATGAGTTTATTCTGTACTGCTTAAAAGAGCAAAAATGCAATGGTTTTTTGTTTGTATGAACAAGTTTTGGATACATGAAACTGATAAATCAGCTTTACAATTCATTAATGGGGAGCTTTTGCTTTCTCAATGTCTAAAATCAGTGAAACATCTGTAAGTATGCTTATATTGAGCTTGACAGATCTCCTTTATATAACAAATTGTAGTTACATAATCTGTAACTAAAATGATGATTAGGTGGTATACGTGAGTTCCTTCCTTAGAAATTTCCAATGGTGCAGGAGACAGGTGCAGAAGTATCCCAGAATCCAAGACACTGTAAATGGAATTTCTAAAGGGTTTGCTATTTTTCTTTTTCTTTTCTTTTCTTTTTTGCCATTTCAGCATTTACAAAAATGATTTGTCATTTCAGTAGTCCTAGTGGAGACCACATTGCCATGGAATGGACCTCAATCTAATTCTCTTTATCTTTGCTCCGTTTTAGTCCCCAAACCTAAGTTCTTGTGTATTTGTGCATTTCTCCATAGCTAAGTTAGGGTTATCCTATCCTAAATGTGTTGATTAATATATTAAATATGATATTTCTTTCCTCTTGTTTATTTTTTGAAGGTGAAGTATTTCTCAAACAAATCATCACCTTTATTCAGGAGAAATGCATGTACTGTGGCCAATTAAATGCTACTACAGATGCACCATGAAATTTTCAGTTCATATGAAGTATTGCTACATTCCTTTAGTAGACATTCTGCCCTGCCCCAAGAAAACAAGTTTCTTTGAATGCTTCTAAGACAGAAGAGTAAAAACAGATTTGCACGAATAACTAAAAGTGTGTTTCCAAATGTCCACAGCTTACCAGGTTGTAGTATCTAGGTCATTCAATTATTTCCTTGTAGTTACTTCTTGATTGGGAAGTGGGTTTTTGTTTTTTGTTTTGTTTTTTCATGTAGAACATAAGACGTTACAATGTTTTACTAAAACATCACATAAGTCAAGGAAAATGAATTCCATAGGACAAGTTCCCAAGGAACAGATCTGGAGACTCAGATTTTCATGTAGGTTTATTGGGAATGGCTCTTGGGAACACCTAGGAAAATTGATTGAGGCAATGTTGAGCAGGAGAAGCTGAGCTATGACGCAATTGCAATAGTGGTCTCAGACAGTTCTACAAAAAGCTTTCCTTCTGGTATGACCCTTCAGAATTTTTATGTCTTGAGGCAAGGGGCCAGGCTTTTATACTTCTGTATCTGCAGTCCTTCGATGCAGGCCACACTTGGTGGAGACTCGGGGGAGTACTTGGTGGAGACTGGAGGGAGTAACTTTGAGCCAGTCTGCGTTCTGGCTGAGGCCAGTTTCTGAAGAGAAACTAATGTGAGAGCTGTCAACACTCCCAACAATGGAAGAAAAGAGTCCTTAAGTCCTGAGGAGGGAATCTGAGCAGTGCGCTACAGTATTCACTACAAGGAGGTGCTTAACTTTTGCTACAATAGTCTTGTAATGCTAACAGTGAATGATAATTAACTTGGGTGTTACATAGAATATTAAAACTTTTTAAGTAAACTATGTATTATCAGTCATGGCTAACATCTGAATTATTCTGTAGCATGGTTGTCTTTATCTTTAGATATCTTTAGAAATCTAAAATGCCAGCCTCTAATTTCCAACTGAGACCCTAGGGAAGTTAGAGTTAAGATTACCATTAGCTTTAATGAAAATAATTTGTATGGAATCCCATGTGTTAGTGAAAGAATACAAACATCTCCACATGTTGAGCTTTGAATATCCCTTTGTTTACTTCAGCCTTTAAATGAATACAAAATTGTTTTGTTTAGAGAGTTTTTATCAAAATAACACTGAAGATTTTTCATATGGTTTGTTTTATTCCGACTAGATTTTCAAATATGTTAGTATCAGATGAGTATTTTAAAATGTTTTTATTAATGTAAGTTAAAAATTATAAGTAAGGAAGAGTTACACTTTCTATTATATAATAAAGCTAAAATTCTAAGGGGAAAATGGATGTATTTTGAAGCTATATTCAGAGTGAAAAAGAGGATAGTAATTGAGTGATATACATCTTGATGTTTATTGACACAGTGACTGCCATGGCAAAAATAAATCCAGATGTTTGAGTATAAAAGAGTGGCAAAGTGCCATAATTAAATCAAACACATGAAATTTGCTAGTTGAATGAACAGGTCAATTTGCATTTAACACTAAGGGATCAACTGATACTTGGAATGAGGGTTGGTGACAGATGGCATAGTTTTATAGTACCATTTCAGTCAGTTAACAAGGAATTGACAGATGTGCTCATGGTGCTGAGCAATTATTTAAATAGAAATATTTAGAATTGTTTATTAAAATAATTCAAGGTTTTCCATTTGTGACTGTAGTTAATTTTTAAACTGCACTAAGTAAATGGACATATTTTATGGATTTAAGATTCCAGTGATGTTTTAATTGGATGATTAAGTAATTCTCATCATTTATTTAATGGAACAATCTTTCAGATGTTGGTCTATACTAATATTGTTTCTTGGTCAATCAAATTGGTGGCTGTAACAAAATGAAGATTTCCAAAACATGAATATTAATTCTATATGGTAAGCGACACAGCTCAAAAAATCGTTGAGTAGAAAGAAATGACAATGTAGTTATACTCTTCTTAAAGTTTTAAAGCTCAGAAAATAAAGTTTGATTTACTTTGTGTTGTCCTAGAGAAAAATGGATCCAAGACTACATAATGTACCCAGGTCAGCATCCATGTAGCTGTATTTATTGATAACAGTTGACATGATAAGAAAGTATAGATGGCTGATAGAATAAGAAAAATATACATTAAAACCTTCTGTGGGAAAAATTTTGTTAAATTAGTTAACAAAGATTTCAATATATGCCCCCATTGCTCTACCCACAAAACGCATTAAAAAGTTGGGTAAGATATAAGAATCTTAAAAAAGAAAAAAACTACCAAGGCAAAAATGTCAAAGACACTGTTGAAGAAGTGAGTTGTAGATAAACTGTTCCAACCCACAAGTATATGTGAAGCATTTATTCTTAATACGTCTTAATGTCAGTGAACATAGATTGCTGTCAGGGCCACATGCCTGCAATCTCTGAATCCTCTAAAAAGAGAAGTGCACAGAAAAAGAAAACAAAATCTAAAAATCCTGTATACCCACACACGTAAGTTAAACAATACACAGCTAAAGAAAACACTAATAAACTACAAGATATATTTGACAAAATTTCCCCCCAAAAGAGGAATGATATTATATTTCCCATCTCATCAAACTGAAGTTCAGGCAGGAAAGAGTTGAGAAGAGACACTATTTTATTAAATGATAATGAAAAATGATTCAGATTTAAAGAGAAACATAAATTCTCAGATTGCAAGAAAAATATATCAAGTCCCTAGAAAGATAAAACAAATCTATAACTAGATACAGTGTTCAGAAACTATAAGATATCAAAGATTTAAAAAGATATGAAGACAGTGGAGAGAAATGACAAATTATTTTCAAAGAGACATAATTGAATGGATATCAGATTTCTCATTAGAAAAAATAGGTAAATAAAGAGAATAAAATGATATATTCAAATCTGGGGAATACAATGATATAACCTAGCTAAATTATTACTTGAAAGTTAGAGACATAGATATTCATAAACATAAAAAAATTATTGGCCATAGACTCTTATTGAAAGGCTTACAAAAAGATGTACTTTAGCAAGAAGAAAACTGACAAGGAAAGTGTGGAAAAACAAGAAGAAATAGTGAGCAAAGCAGTTGATCAAAGTTCTAAATATTGAAACTACTAAAAATACAACTGTTTTTGGAGTGTTTAAAAACAAAGTGGAACTTAAACACTGAATAATAATTACAGTGACTAAATGGATGGACCTGAAGGAAATGTAATTTATTACATATTCTCAAATCTTTTGGAGGAAGATAGTGATATTAATTAACCTTAGAATTTTTAGTTAGAAATAAAGTTAATGTATGTTAAAAATTTAAAGAAAATAAAACCACTAAAACAAGAGAAACAGACTGTTTAATTTCCAAACCAGGGTGAACATTTCTACTAAGTCAACAGAAAGCAACAAAAGAAAAAAAGATACAATACTGAGGAAAGCATAGTAAATGTTTTAAAACCTAGAATAAGATGTTGGCATATATTCAAATGTTAGTAATCAAAATAAAGATAATAAATAATCTCTAGTAAGAGAAAGAGACTTCAGATTAGATTTAAAATAAAATAAATAGCTATATGTTGTTTGCAAATGATAATGCTTTACAAAGGGAAGGGGAAAATTAAGGAATGATAAGTTATATACTAATCAAATAAAGCATCTAATAGTTTTATCAGAAATATATAGAATTCAGACAAAAGAGCATTATAAATGAGGACATTAATCTAAAAGTAATGTATTTCCCCAGATGATATAATAGCTGTGAACTTGTATAGCAACCAAAATGATCAATATATGAAATGAAGTAGGCATAACAGCAAGAAGAAACTAAAAAACTCATAATGATTGTTGGGTGTGTTAACTCATCTCTTTTGGAAACAGAGTAGCAGACAAGAATATTATAGGAAGATTTGCAAATGTACCCCAGAACTTAAAGTACACTTTAAAAAAAAGAATATTATAGGAAGATGATGAAAAGGAAGAGGACTAAAAGTCAGTGGTTGTTGGTATTATGAATTGGTAACCTCATTTTTAAGAACAGTCTAGGAACATTTCATTTGAAAGTGCACAAGAAGTATTTCCTAATAATTCTGCTTCTAGATATACCACTTAGAAAAATTACTGCACGTCTGTACAAGAGAACATGTCCAAGAATTCCCACGGAAGCATTGCTTTTAGTAGCAAAAACTGGAAACAACCTAAGTGCTATATGATAGAATGCTCTCCAGCAGTTAAAATGAATAAACCTGATTTTTATGTATAATGTGGGAAGAATTTTTAAAATACTTTTTTTGAGTGATCTACATAAATTTTAGAAAAATCGAACTACACATCTTATATAAATTAAAATACTACATAATAATTAAAGATACTGGCAAAAGCCCCGATATAAGAGCTTATTCCTGATGCTAAGGAGGTAATTGAAATGGAGGAACAAGAGAATATATCAAAAACATTATTTCTTTCAAGAAAAGAGGAAAAAATATTAAAGTATTCCCATTAAAATTAAGAAACCAAGGGTTCTAATGACACTGTTTTATTTAATATTGTTTTGGTGGTTCTAGATAATAGAATAAGACACTGGGATAAACACAGTAAAGAAAAAGTTTTGTTTTCAGATATAATTGAATACCTAAGAAAATCAGAAAATGCAACTGAAAACCTATTTAAACTAAAAAGAAAACTTACTAAGATGGCTGCATACAAAAATCAAGAGTTTTCCTTTTATAGTAGTATAACAGGATGTGAAAATGAAAGCTTTGACTGAACTCTGAATTACAGTGTGCTATGAGTCAGATCAACAAGCTGAAATTTCAAAGGTGTTTGTGAACCTGCTAGATGAATCATCTACATCAAGGATCTAAAACGGTCAGGTGGCTGGTGAGTCAACAGGATTTGGTGAAGAGGACTGGTTTGGAAAATCTGTGTTCTCAGTCCTGTCTTCCATCCCAGAGAAAGGGAGTGGGGATGATTGCCCTTCTTCCTCAAATCTAGGGAGAAAGTTTCACCAGGGCTGTTTGCAGAGCTTGATATATGTTTCCTGTAGTGGTGGGGCATTGTGAATTGGTTTCTGATTCATGCCTGTGAAATTTGAGACAAAAAGATCATGGCTGGCAGTTTTATGTGACTAGGTGACTAAGTTCCTTGCAATAAGAAATTATTAACGTAAATGTCTTATTCTCCTTTTCCCTCCTTCTTCCTGTTTCTAATTGGCCCTGGAGCAGTGACCTCAGAGCCTGAGATAATCTAAGCCACTGGAGAAGCTTGAAGGAGTCTGGGTCCCTGATCGTGACAGAGCTGCTATTCTACCCCTAAACTGGCTACATCTGGATTTTTTTTTTTTTTTTTTTTTTTTTGGCACGAGAAAGGAATAAACTGTCTTACTATTTTTTAAAAATTAGTGTTATTTGAGGTTTTTCTGTTATTAGCAGCTGAAGCTAATTCTCTCAATCTTTTTTTCTTATCCAATCTTCACAATTTGAGAGGTTTGAAGATTAAGAGTAAGTTTGTAGCTAATAAAGTGGTGGTTGTTGGAAAACACTGAAGTAGCTGTGGAGAAACATTAATGAAGTCAATTTCAGAGAGGGAAAGAATGTAGAGACTGTGTGTCAGGATTAAAATATTTTTATTTACTGATATGTTATGCTCATAATTCTTTTTTTTTTTCTTTTTTTTTTTAGACGGAGTTTCCCTCTTGTTGCCCAGGCTGGAGTGCAATGCAATGGCTCAATCTTGGCTCACCACAACCTCCACCTTCTGCGTTCAAGTGATTCTCCTGCCTCAGTCTCACAAGTAGCTGGGATTACAGGCATGTGCCACCAGGCCCAACTAATTTCATATTTTTAGTAGAGACTGGGTTTCTCCATGCTGATCAGGCTGGTCTGGAACTCCCTACTTCAGGTGATCTGCCTGCCTCGGCCTTGCAAAGTGCTGGGATTATAGGCATGAATCATCGTGCCCAGCCATTATTCTCATAATTCTTATTTTGCCTACAGGTCATATCTCATTCAGACATTTGGCCTTAAAGATGCATTGCCCCAAGGGAGTAAGGATCAAAAAATAAACATCTATCATTCTTAGTTTTTAAGTTCCAAAGCTCCAAATGCAGGTTTCAGATGTGAAAATTTCATTTGCCTTCTCCCTGAAAATGATCTGAGTCAGAGAAGAGAGTGAAAGGACAAGAGTGTCTGAGAAAAGGCTGGCTAAGTCCCACATGGAGGAGAGGACACAAGGCAGACATTAGAACACTTCAGATAATTTTATGAGTTTGGGGTCAATGGAACTTGTGTTCTGTTTCCTATCTGTAGCCCTGAGAGTAAACTAGGCCTTTGAAGACTAGAGGCCAGAAGAGGGATGGTCAATGCAAATGTCCAGGACAGAAGTGGGTTTGGCATCTCTGCTGGGTTTCCTGGGCCTTCAGAGTTGTATGGAAGAACTGAAAAATTTCCTCACATTTCCCAGGACAGCTGAGAAAATGAAGAGAGAGCGAGCAAAAGATCAAGAGAGAACGGCTGAACACTGAAATCTAGAACTTATGAAAAGAGGCTACCTCTGGGGACAGTTATGTAGATCAACTTTAGAGACTAACCATAGCTTAGGACCAGAGAGAACTCTATGTTTCAGTTATGAATTATGACTAAGCAGGCAGAAGCTATCAGCCAGTGACCAGACAATCCCCTTATAATTAACTAGATTAAGTTTTCTGGGTACACAGAATGTGCACTTGAAATGAAAATTAAGAACTTGTAAAAACTGTGTATATTTAACTTTTGAATTAGTGACCTGAAAAAATTACACCATTATGTGTGAATAATAAAGTAGAAGTTTGAAGATGCAAGCACAAAGGGCAAATAACAGAGCACATTTCAGAGAAAACAGAGAGATTATAATTTTATGGAGAGGGATATGTAGCCTTGACCAAAAGGGATACCTCTTTTCCAGAAACAAGATCAAAATTAGATTTTTTTTAATTGAAAGTTTAAATCATATATACTTTGCCTATTAAGTAAGGGGGAGAAATGCTCATCTACTTATAATTTTAAAAAATGGGATGCTTTTGGGAAGCTATTTTTTTTTCCTATATGTTTCACATTCCTGCAAGCAGCATCAGGTAGATGAATATTTAGAACCAATTTCAAGAAGCAAAAATTAAGCCTTAGAGAACTATATTTAATTTCAAGGACAGCGGTCTTTAGAGTATTCAATACGTTAAATAACTGAAGTGTTAGTTCCGCTTACTACTTAAGTATTAATAGCTTTTATTTTGATTATTATTATTTTTTTGTTTCTAAGAGTCAGTGTAACCCAATCATTTCACTTTTCCTCAGGATCACTACAAATATCACTCTTTTTCATTTTTTAGAGTTTAATTGCTTCATTTTGTCTGTTTTGAAACATTTATTCAGATATATTCTAAGAAAGAAAATATCTTGTTGCACAGTATTTCCACCTTGAGCATAATTAATCAACTGAATATATTATTTGCCAAATTAATATTTTTCATATAGTTTAATACCCTAAAGGAGTAATTTTTGTCAACTTATTCCCCAATCCTCAACTGACTAGAAATCTTTGAAATAAAGATAATAAAGATACCATACTTCATTAAACATCACTAAGAAAAATAATCCTACAAAATCCAAGCTTGCAAAGACTTCTATCATCATTATTTTTTAAAATAACCATTTTTCTTAACTTTTGTGTAACTGAAGCAGGGATCTCAACCTGAATACAAAGTTTCAGACCAATCTGGACAATTAGTGGAGTGGAATGTGGAAGCCTGTTGACATCCCAAGTAGGCTATGAAGTCCATGTCCAACACTGAATCTTCATTGCCAACTAGTCTCAAAAGATGTTTGTTGACTCAGTTGGTTAATGGAAGGATGTATGGATGGATGGACATATAAAGGAGAGAGAAAGAATTTTTCATGAAAGACATTGCCAGAATAAAGATAACTAAGAAATGTCACTGGTGAGTAGCTACTATCTGGGGCTGGTGATGTGGGGAGAGTTTACTGACAGTTGTAGGTAAAGAAGAGTTTATTAGATTAAGTATGAAATTATGTTTCAAGTAAGCAATGGGTAGGCTAGCAAAAAGGAGCTGACTGTAAGGAAACAAAGGTTTGCTCGGATTTTATAGGACAGTGCTTGTGCTGTGTGCTGAAGAGGGCTTTGTGCAGTACTGATAATGCCAAGATTGCAGTGAGCTAACTTTCACTTTTTGCATCATCCCAGGTTCTGGTGATAGCTGGGCACAGAAAGACTGATTTGTTTGTTCAGGAGAGGTATGTGTTTCTAGACCATGAGAAAGGCACACATAGATTATCTGCTTTCTCTTTTTGCTTTCCCTCAGTCCCACCAGCCAGACTCCTTTTTCCTAATTAGGATTCCACAAAAAAGCTGTTTCTGGATTATCAGAAGGTGGATCACCCTAATAAACACAGGCTTTACTGATGGTATTTGTTTCCTGTCCTGACTGCATCGAACTGATGTCCAAGGTCAGAGGATGTCAGGAGAACTGTGAAGGACAACTATGAATGTGGTTTCATTAAAACCTCAGTAAGACTTGAAACACAAGCAATAATGCTTGTAATCTCAGTTAATGAAAGAGGGAAAACCTTTTTTCCCACTTAACAACAAAGTATAGAGACTTTCCATACTGTCCCTGAACCAGTGAGTTTATTCCTAACTACTTATAACACATATCCGGGGGCTCATGGCAATATTTGAGGAACAGTTTACATGTGGCTATAGCTTGCACTGATAGATGCTGGAGATAGCCAATATTATTTAAATTCTCCTCTTAATGTGTCAAAATTATAGTGCCAGGACCAGGGCTCCACCCTACTAGACCTTCAGAGTAAAGTGTCTTTTTAACTTTTACACTATGAGCACTTTTCTTGCTTCACCCTAGTTTTTGGCCTTGTTTAATTAATACCCTTTAGCTAATGACAAATAGAGATTCTATGTTAAAAATTATTTCTCTGTCTTTCATATCCATTGTTGAAGCTTCTCAGATGTGAAAAATGGTGAGACTAACAATACTGACCTCAGGTAATTGCTTTCAGTGGAAAATGACTTAATGCATGTGAACTCTACATCCCCAGATATTATAATTTTTCACCCACTTAACTTTCTCAAACCTCGACTGAGGTCCTTCTCTAGGAGTAATTACAGAGCCAAAGATGATGGCAGCTCAATCACTGCCCTTGGGACTTGGCATTTATTTATAATAAGAGAATATTTTTTTCCCTTAGCAGTGGTAATAAGTATACACTGACCAGTCTCCATTCTGTTACTTCATTTCGTAGCTAGGCGGGACATTTTTTAAAAAAGTTTTAAAGCCATTTTAAAATTAGAAAAGCTTTCAAATGGTGTATGACATATACTATACTGACAGGCTAACTTGTATGCTTTGGAGAAACACTCAGAATAGCTGTAGTTTTATTCCTACAGAAAATGATGTCAAATAGGCCCAATCTTGGTGAATGTGGGCTGGTGTGGGACCTTCTTTTAAAAATAGAAGTGTCCTGACTAATCTGTTACACTGGCAACAGATCTAAAGACTATAGGCTGGTACTTGTGAAGATTAGAGAAAATGAAGACACGCAAAGACAGATTTGCCTTTCCCATAGTGGCTAAGATAAATCTGTCATTCAGTTAGAACTGCAAAGAAATTTCATTTAGATTTTAACTTTTTGATATATAATTCACAAAGAGAATTTGTCTCACTCCAAAAATAACTCTTCAAATATCAAACAACAGAAGAAATGTTTTTACATTAGAGAAATATTTGAGACTTTTCTGACAATGCCCTCTGTCCTAGGGGGAAAAAAAAAAAAAAAGGAGCAAACTTTGTTCTCTAGAGTTTTCATAACAAACCTCTTCCATTTGTCTCTGTGGAAACAGTTAAATTGCCAGGGGCAACTTTGCCAACCATATGTTGTCAGAGATGTAACTGTTTTTTAAAGATTAGATTACATTCTTCTATTTATTTCATTAATCTCTACTGAGGACTAGTTTTATACGAAAACTTTTAAATTGTTGGTGAATTTACCGATCTTTCATAAGAACTTGCAAGTATAGACCTGGGTGTTGAGGAGCTAACAAAAGTACTTCGCTGAACGGTGGGCATTTACAGCTTCTTTACAATGCCAGAAAAAGATGTTAACATAATCTGAGCAAATTCAAGGTGAGCTTGTAAGAGTAGAATACCCAACTATTGAGTGAGGTGGGAGGAAGAGGGGAGAAGGAGGAAGAGGAGGAAATAGATGACTGATCTAAATGAGTTTTGCATTTTATATTGTACTTGTACCAGCCCTCAGGGCAAATTGTGTGCATCTTCTCCCAGCTCTGTGCTCAGTGACACCATGTTGGTAGCTTCAAAAAAGCCATGGTGGGAGTATTTGCACTGCAAAAATAAGCAAATGCTACAAATCCTGGCATTTCTCTCTCTGGAGAGCCAATTGTTAAATGTTTACCAGCTCACCACTCATTAACCTGGAAACTCTCAATGGACACTTTGGCAAAGAAAAGCAAGGTAGTAAAAAAGAAAGAAATCACGAGCTAGGATGAAGGTATCAAGGGGGGAAGGAAGAGAGATAATTGAGGTGGTTAAAATAATAATGTAATCACCTAGGAAAGCATGACTATTGGAAAAACACACAAGAGTTGAGCCCAGTTACTGAGATGGTTGGGAAAACAGCACTGGCTATGTCTCTGTTGTAACATTACTAAAGTGATACCCAGGCAGACACTAGAAAGACATTAGATAGCTTTGCCTGGAGTTCCTTGCCCTAGCAGGAAGCAGACCATTTTTAGAGTTAAATAAGAGATAAGGACAAAGCATAATTAAAATATGGTATATCATGAGTGCAAAATTAGGTAAATAGAGGCACTTTGAATGAAGAATTGAGGAAGAATAAGAGCAAAAAGTGTTTTAATCTCTAACTCAAATCAATTTAGTGTAACCTATATCAATACTGCTCATAATAACTAACTTCTTCCAGGTTTCTAGAACGTTCCAGGTACTGGGTTATATACTGCATATACCTTATATGAATTGATATTCATGGTAATCATGTTAAATAAATGCTAATATTGTCTCATTTTAAAAATAAACTAAATGAAAGTTAGAGAGATTAAGCCACTTGACCAAGGTCTAGTCCAGAGCCTAAGTTCTTTACCACTTTAGTATGCTTTGCTACATCATTCCAGGGCTTGATAGATATAGTTTAAACAGAGAATTCATAGATAAATTTTATGACTGAGGAATAATGACTTCCCAGTTCATTGAGATCTCTTGCACCTAAGGAAGATACCAATAAACTTGAATTTCTGTTTTTCTGTTTTTTGTTCTTTTTTATTTTTTTATGTTTTTTGTGGCTCTTAATTGGTATCTCTTTCATAGTACCTTCAACATAGAGTATATATGTCTCATAAATGTATATTATATAAAATAATTCTTTCATTTATGTAAAATAATATGAAAAGGCCCAATTTACTGTATAGTATCTGCATCTGGAAATTTCAGACACCTAAATACTCTTCTGTTTCTTAAGTAAATTTTTTGAAGTATAATATACATATAAAGGACATACTTTGTTAGTGTAAGGCTGAATGAATTTTCACAAAGTGTGCATACTAGTGAAAAATTGCCTACAAAAATAAATAGACCATTTTCAATGACCCAGGAATCCTTCTCATGTCCCCTTTAGTCTCAGCCCCCAGGAAGTACACCTACTATCCTGATTTCTATCACCAGAGATTAGTTTGTACCTATTTTTGAATTTATGTAAGTGGAATCATAAAGCATGAATACTGTGTCTGGTGTTTTATTTGGTAAATACTATGTTTCCAGGGTCCATTTATGTTGTCTATAGTTGCAGATCATTCATTCTCATTGCTACATGATACTCCATCATTTTCTTAATATACTAATGGAAATTTGAATGGAAAAATATTTATTATTATTTATTATAATATTCTCTTGAACTGCTATGTTAAGCATTTTCAGCTGTAAAGGTCTTGGAGGTTAGGAGAATCTCATAAAAGAATTTGTCTGGCAAATATACAGTAACATAAATTAATCTCTGCCTTTATTCAACTTTTACTTTATATAACCTGTATACTAAATTCCTAAATCTTTAAACCTTCCTAAGATACTTCAGAGTCAGATGACTTTCTTACTACCTATCCCACTCAGATATCTCAAAGGTCTATGTAAATTCACAGATATGATCCAAAATTTTGCACATATAACCAGTATAAATTTATAGATCACTAGTAATCCTACTAGCAACTATGAGGTTAGAACTTTGGCCAGCAGTGCAAACCACTGACAAAAGCTCTTGTTCTAAGCAAACTCCTACAGTATTCTACTGTCTTTGCACACGTTGTGGCCATTTGCACAAAGTCAATACTCAGCTAAAGTTTGGTGAGTTAAATTGAATTTAAATTGAATTAAATTTTTTGAATTCATTTCAACAAAGAAACTTGGAAATTATTATACAGAATGCATTAATTCAATTAATGACTTTAAAATATCTCTAGTTTTGTAGAAAATAAATAATTATTAATCAAAATTATATCTAGAATACAAATGTCCCTTTTCTGATTGGTCTAAAGCCAGTACTCCTTAATTTCTTTCTTAAGGAGCAATTTGAGAATATAGTGAAAGCTGTGGACCTTCTTAGAAAAATTCTGATGAACTGTATTTTTCCACAATCCCATCTAGAATTCTATGAGATTTCTGTGGACTCCATATTAAGAAACTGTGTTCCAAACATGTTTGACGTCAGATATTTATTGAGTAACTAAATGTCAGAAAATGTGCTATTTGTCACTTTGTGGCATGCATTCACTATAGGGGTTTATATTGCTCCCAAGGGAGTAACAATTTGTTTTTGGATGGTGAAAAAAATCTTACTGTTTTAATGTATAATGCACAGAAATACACACGGTACATTGACTGATAAACAATATACCTGTGATATTAAAATTTATAGATGAAGCAATTTTAAAAATGTCTAAAATGCCTCCTTATGGAGCAATCAGGAAAAATTGAGAAACGCTGCTCAACAGCAATTTGCATTTGTGTGACTTTAACATCAACAGACCAGGGAAACTTAGAGTGGAAGAGGATCCACATATAAAAGAGTTTCCTGGATATATCAATTATATATCCAGTACCTAGTATGATGTTTGCTAGCCTAATATACAGAACTGCTTCTCATTCCATAGAAATTTCACTGGAAATGGGAAGGTCAAAAGGACTACTGAAAAATCACTAGCTAGCAATAATAATGACATTTTTTCTTGCCATAACCTGTTATTTTGAATTATGTAGGCCTTAGAGTTACTTCTTGATGTTAAAGCCAGGGAACTAGATGAGAATCTCAAATTTTCCTTTTGTTTGGAGCAAAACAGATTTAAAGCAAGATCTTACAGAACTTGATCAGAATACATTATAGTGCATATTATTATTACATTCAATCATTAGTCATCCAAATTAATTTGTTGGGTAATAGTATAGACTTTTAAATTTAATCTTGAAAAATACATAAAAAATTTATAACAAATTGCTATGTAGATGATTAAAAGTTTTTAGTGATTTTATATTTATCAGAATCTTAATGACTGCTTCTAGGCAATTTGACCCCTTCAGGAAAAAGGTACTGTTTATAGAAAATCAAATTAATGTTATAAAATATTAATGATTTAACATTTCAGAATACAATAGTTTGCTCATTTATATAAGCCAATCTTCATAGATGTGGTTTTCACTAAGTAATGGTGACTTTTTAACAATAGAAAGTCTAGGAGAGCAGAATCCTTTTGGTTTGAGTTGATGACTCCCCAGAAACCTCACCAGGTCCAGAGGTTAAAAAAAATCATCATCACAATCTTTCAATACTTACTGCTTCTTTAGGGACTTGGGTGTGAATCCTGCTATAGTCAGATCTCTCTGGTTTGGGAGGTACTATAACTTTTGCTTTCTTTACTGATCATAGACTGCATTTCTACTTTTATTCATCCATCTGACAAACGACAGCACAAAATGAAGCAAGAGAATGGAGATCAGTCAGTATAAATTTGTATTACCATTGTCAGGTGGTGGGGTGAGGGGAACTCTATTATAATAAATAAATAAAGCTCCCAAGGGCAATGACTGAGTTGTAGTCATCTTTGGCTCTCTAGTTACTCCTATGGAAAGACCTCAATCAATGTTTGAGGATATTAATTGGGTAAAAATCATAAAATTATATAGGTATAAAATTATAATATCTAACATTTGTCCAGGGATGTAGAGTTTGTATGCATTAAGTCATTTCTACTGAAAGCAATTACCTGAAGTCAGTATTGTTCGCCTTGCCACGTTTCACATCCAAGAAGCTTCATCAATGAATAGGAAAGACAGTGAAATATTTTTTAAGCTAGAGTCTTCAGTTATCATGAACTAATGAGTATTAATTAAGCAAGGCCAGAACTAAAGTGAAGCATGAAAGGTCCCTAGGGTGTAAAAGTTAAAGAGGCACTTACTGGTCCTGATTCTAACAATAAAACAACCCCGTTTCATGACACATAGCAAGGGTATTAGCAGTTATGATGGAGAGAGCAAGTCTGAAAACACCATCTTTGTCCCACAGCCAAAAATATTTTTATTACAGAGATCTTATATGATGGTTTTATTTTCTTGCTTTTGTTGTTTCTTATTATTTTAGTTTGTTGTTAATTGGCATCTTGTTATGTAAAATACCTGTCTGTTAGCCTTCAATAAATTTTCTAGAGATATTTCTGCTGTCTTGGCACTAAGAATATACTTAGGTAGAACATTTCTGAAAGAGTGGGACAGTTATCAATGATTTAAAGGGTAATTGTAGGTGGTACACACATACAAATATGCACACACAATGCTAAATAATGTCAAATAACGCAAAGAAACAATTCCTTTGGTCCTTTTATTTAGGCCAAATACAAAGCCTCACAAAAGTGTTACTGTATTTTTTTACTTAAAGTTCTCTAAAACTTGTAACTTGTTTTCAACAAAGGATAGACCTCAGTGTCAGTCTTTGGCAAAGGCATGAAGATCACATTTAAAATGTTTTCTATATGCTTTTGTATAGCCATTTTCCGACTGATATTAAGTTCTTTAGAAATACATGTATTTAGGCCAGGCGCGGTGGCTCATGTCTGTAATCTCAGCACTGTGGGAGGCCGAGGCAGATGGATCACTAGGTCTGGAGTTCAAGACCAGCCTGGCCAAGATGGTGAAACTCCTTTTCTACTAAGAATACAAAAATTAGCCAGGAGTGGTGGCAGATGCCTGTAATACCAGCTGCTCGGGAGGCTGAGGCAGATAATTGCTTGAACCCAGGAGGCAAAGTTTGCAGTGAGAGGAGACTGTGCCACTGCACTCCAGCCTGGGGGACAGTGAGACTCCGTCTCAAAAAACAAAACAAAACAAAACAAAAAACAAAAAAAGAAAGAAATAAATACAGGTATTTACATTAAAAACTAGTAAAATCACTAAATAATGTTACATATGGTGTAGGGATTTAAAAAACAAAATTCCTATCTGAAGATTTGAGTTTTGGAGAATTGTGCTTAGGTACATTGCTAACCTCTAGTGACTCAGCGTGAATAGATAAGAATGTAAAATATACATAAATTCTTCACACCATATAAGATGTAGGTAACTATAGTTCAATGCCAAAGGAGGCTGAGCAGATATGATGAGTCAAAATGGAAGGCAAGTTATTAGTATATACGACCCTTTCCAAAGTTTAATAAATTATGAATATTCAAGAACTGAAAATACACTATAAAGGAAAACAAAGGGCTGAGACAGAGATAACAGGGCAAGAAAAGTTTGACTTAAAGCCTCTACCTTTTAAATAAACTGTTACAGTATAACTCACCTGGGTTTCAATTGTCTCCATTTAAGCATCTCTTTTTATTTGTCATCAACCAGGTCAAAATGTGGTAGAAAAAGTATTAAATTCTATGCAAGATTCCCATACAGAGCAATTAAACAATATTTTAATGTTTTATGCAGGTTATAAAAATGTAAATGACAAAAGTTCAAGTTTTAAAGTTCAATTGTAGTATTTTTCTTCATGTATTTAAAAATATTTGAAGAGAGCTATACATACTTTAAACTTCTGACATAAATGTAACTGGCTCTAATTTTTTAATAATATGTCTTGAAAAGTTACAAGTTATATGTAATCTTTTAGCTCTGTACCTAACAGTGGTATGACTTAGGAAGAAAGTGTAATGTTTTGAAATAAGAAATGTCATCATTTAGCAAAACTTTTAATAAATTATATATTTTATAACACATGAAAACTCATTCAAAGTTGAATCCTGGGGATTCAAGTTTTAAAATAAGTAGTAATTTATGTTATAGCAAAAAATGAATTAATTGCTTTGTTCCCACAGAACATTCCCAATGGGCTGATTAGTTCTGATTATTTTCTTTTTCTTTTCTTTTCTTTTCTTTTCTTTTCTCTTCTCTTCTTTTCTCTTCTCTTCTCTTTTCTTTTCTTTTCTTTTCTTTTCTTTCTTTCCCTCCTCTCCTCTCCTTTCCTCTTTCTCCTCTCCTCTCCTCTCCTCTTCTCTCCTCTCTTCTCTTTTCCTTTCTTTTTTGTTTTGAGACAGGGTTACACTCCCATTGCCCAGGCTGGAGTGTAACAGCACAGTTTCAGCTCACCTCCCAGGCTCAAGTGATTCTCCTGTCTCAGCCTCCTGAGTAGCTGGGACTACAGGTGTGCGCCACCCACCCGGCTAAATTTTGTGTTTTTTGTAGAGAAAGGCTTTTCCCATGTTGGCCAGGCTGGTCTTGAATGCCTGGTCTCAAGTTATATGCCCACTTCAGCTCCCAAAGTGCTGAGATTCCAGACTTGAACCACTGTGCCTGGCTTATTTTCTAGGTGTAAAAAAGTTTGTTACTTCTCAGTGGCCTCTATTTTTGATAGTCATGCAGGATATACTCATCTTAGGTTTCTATGTATAAAGTGGAGGTGATCCTTTACATGAATTTTGTAAAGATGTTGGGTAAATTTCCTAAATAGTTGAATCTAAAAACAATACTATTTTTATAAGAATGTGAAATACTAAAGTTATCCATTTTAATATATACATATTAGTAGTTGACAAATTATGTAGACTATCTAATGGACTCCTAAAACTTTTAAAGAATATCCTGGCTGTCCTGCCTATAGCTTTACCCTCAAAGTCTAGTACAATGCCTGGTATATATTAGAGGTGTACTTACTACATGAATAAATGGATGGATGGATGATGAGTGAATGAATGAATGGCTTTACTAAGGAGACTCAGGATAGTTTCACGTGCTGTATGTACTACATTAGAGGTGGTTGAATATAGTGGTTAAGACAGGAGCTTTGTTCAGTTGTTTAGTTGTGCCAATTACTAGGAAGGGTTATACTTGTGGTGAAGAAGTCTTCCCAGAATATTATCTTGAAAACAATTTCTGCCTTGAGTGATACCATTAGATATTCTGAGTAACATCATTAAACACCTTGGCAGTAGCTCTTTACAGGCATTTTTAAATTAATCAGTTCATGTCCATTATTGTGTACATTTTTCTACTTTATATTCATTGATTTGTTTGAGGGCATGTGTTTGGATTTATGCCCACTCTTTTTCCACAGACCGTCCATTTTATTTTAAATTTTCTTAAATTTTTAATTATTAGCAATATATAATAAGTATATATGCATATTCATGGAGCACATGTGATGTTCTAATACAGGTGTACAAAGTGTGATAATCACATCAGGGTACTCGGGGTATCCATCACCTCAAGCATTTATCATTTTTTGTGTGTGTTAGGAACACGCAAATTCTACTCTTTTAGTTATTTATAAATACATAATAAATTATTATTGACTGTAATCATCCTGTCATGCTATCAAATACTAGAACTTATTCATTCTATCTATGTATTTGCATCCATTAACTAACTCCACTCCCTGCCCAGTTCCAACCCTGCTACTTTTCTCAATCTTTGGTTACCATCATTCTACTCTCTATCTCAATGAGTTCAATTATTTTAATGTTTAGCTCCCATGTGTGAGTGAAAACATGCAAAATTTGTCTTTGTGTGTCTGACTTATTTCAGTTAACATAATGTCCTCAAGTCCCATCCATGTTGTTGCAAATGACGGTATCTCATCTGTTTTTATGACTGAATAATATTTCACTGTATAGATGTACTACATATATATCTATTCATTCTTCGATGGACACTTAGGTTGATTCAAATCTTGGCTATAGTGAATAGTGCTGCAATAAACACGGGAGTGCAACTGATTTCTTTTAGGTATATACCTAGAAGTGAGATTGCTGGAGTGTTTTGAGTTACTGTCTTACAGTTCTCCATAGTGGTTGTACTAATTTACATTTCCACCAACAGTGTATGATATGGGTTGGCTGTGTCCCACCCAAATCTCATCTTGACTTGTAGCTCCCATAATCCCCACATATTCTGGGAGGGATCTGGTGGGAGGTAGCTGAATCACGGGGTCCGGTCTTTTCTGTGCTGTTCTCATGATAGTGAATAAGTCTCATGAGTTCTGATGCTTTTATAAAGGGCAGTTCCCTTACATATGTTCTCTTGCATGCCACCATGTAGGATGTGACTTTGCTCGTCATTTACCTTCTGCCATGATTGTGAGGCCTCCCTAGCTATGTGGAAGTGTGAGTCGATTAAACCTCTTTTCTTTATAAATTGCTCAGTCTTAGGTGTGCCTTTATTAGCAGCATGAGAACAGATTAATACAGTGTACAAGGGTTCCCCTTTCTCTGCATACTCACCAGCATTTGTTATTGCCTGTCTTTTGAATGAAAGCCATTTTAACTGGGGTGAGATGACATCTCATTGTAGTTTTAATTAGTATTTCTCTTATGATTAATCACTTTGAGCATTTTTTACATACCTGCTGGCAATTTGCATATCTACATTTAAGAAATGTCTATGCAGATCTTTTGCCCATTGTTAAATTAGATTATTTGATTTTTCCCCATCAAGTTGTTTGAGCACTTTACATATTATGAATATTAATACCTTGTCAGACGGGTAGTTTGCAAATCATTTCTCCAATTCTGTGGGTTGTCTCTTCACTTTGTTGGTTGTCTCATTTGCTGTGCAGAGGTTCTAAACTTGATGTGAAAGTTAATCTGTCCATTTTTGCTTTGGTTTCCTGTGCTTCTGAGGTATTACCCACAAAAATCTCTACCCAAACCAATGTCCTCGAGTTTCATCAATGTTTGCTTTTAGTCATTTCATAGTATGAAGTATTAGATTTAAGTCTTTAATCCATTTTTATTTGGATTTTATTTATTTGGATCTCTCTGACTTTGTTTATTTAGGTCTTCTCTCTTTTTTTCTTTGGCTAAAGATTTGTTGATTATCCTTCCAAAAAACAGCTTTTCATTGTGTTGATCTTGTGTATTTTTTTTTTCAGTTTCATTTATTTCTGCTCTGATCTTTATCATTTCTTTTCTCCTACTAATTTTGGGTTTGGTTTGACTTTGCTTTTCCAGTTCTTTAAAATGCACCATGAAATTCTGTACTTGAAGTGTTCATATTTTTTTGATGTAGGCATTTATTGTTATAAATGTTCCTCTTAGTATTCCTTTTGCTCTATTCCATAAGTTTTGGTATATTCTACTTCCATTTTTATTTGTTTCATGAAATTTTTTTATCTCCTTCTTAATTTCTTCATTGACCCACTGGTCATTCAGGAGCATATTGTTTAATTTCCATGTATTTGTACAGTTTTCAAAATTCCTCTTGTAATTGATTTGTAGTTTTTTTTTTCATTGTGTCCATAGAAGATACTTGGTATAACTTCAATTAAAAATACTTTTAAGACTTAATTTATGTTCTAACATATAGTCTATCATGGAGAATGATCCATTTGCTGATGAGAAGAATGTGTATTCTGCAGCTGTTAGATGAACTATCCTCTTAATGTCTGTTAGGTCTATAGTACAGATTAAGTCTGATGTTTCTTTGTTGATTTTCTGTCTGGACAATTTGTCCAATGCTGTAATGGAATGTTGAGGTCTCCAAGTATTATTGTATTGGGGTCTATCTCTCTCTTTAGTTCTAATATATTTGCTTAATATATCTGAGTACTCCAGTGTAGGGTACATACATATTTATAATTGTTATGTCCCCTTGCTGAATGAACCACTTTATCATTATATAATGACATTCTTTGTATCTTTTTATGGTTTTTGTCTTAAAATCTATTTTATCTGATTTAAGTACAGCTACTTCTGCTCTTTTTTAGGTTTACCCTTGTGTGGAATATCTTTTTCCAAATCTTTATTTTCCATCTGTATATTTCTTTACAGGTTAAGTGAGTTTCTTGTAGGCAGTATGTTATTGGGTTGTATTTTTCTTAACTATTTAGCTACTCTATGTCTTCTGATTGGACAGTTTAGTTATTTTGCCTTCAATGATTTTATTGGTAGGTAAGAACTTGCTTACTGCCATTTTGCTGTTTGTTTTCTGGTTGTTTTGTAGTACTTTTCCCCTTCCTTCCTTCCTTTTTTCCCTTATATGAAAGTTATTTTCTCTAGTAGTGTAATTTCTTGCTTTTTACTTTTTGTGTATCTGTTGTAGATTTTCTGATTTGCCAGAAGGCTTGAAATGATCTTATAACCAGTTATTTTAAATTGATAACAACTAAACTCTGGTTATACACACAAGAAAATAGCAAATAAACAAATAAGCAAAGACAAAACTAATGTAAACTCTACACTTTAACTCGACTCCCCCCAACACATTTCAGCTCCAGAATTTCTGCTTGATTTAACAAAATTATTTTGATTTCTTTGTTAAATTTCTCTCACATAGTTCTGAATTCCTTCTCTGTGTTTTCTTAAAGTTCATTGAGCTTTCTCAGAACAGCTATTTGAATTGTGTCGGAAAGGTCACATATCTCTATCATTCTGGGATTGTTTGCTGGTGCCTTATTTAGTTCATTTGGTGAGGTCATATTTTCTGGACTGGTCTTGATGCTGATGGATATTTGTCAATGTCTAGGCATTGAAGAGTTAGGTATTTAGTCTACTCGTCACAGTCTGGGGTTATTTGTTCTCATCCTTCTTGAGAAGGCTTTCCCGGTATTCAAAGGGAATTGAGTGTGGTCACTGCAGCCATATCTGTACTAGCGAGTTACCAAGTACAGTAACAGTACAACTCTTGAAGACTTCTCATGTCTTGGTAGGCCTGGGTAAAATCCAGGAGGATTCCCTGGATTACCAGTCTCTTGTTCTCTTTCCTCACTTTCCCCCAGACAGAGTCTCCCTCTCTGTTCCAGGCTGCCTGGAGTTTGGGGAGGTGTGATATAGTCACTCCCATGGTCACCACAGATGGCAATGCACTGGGTCACACCTGAAGCCAGCACAGTGCTAGGTCTCACCTAAGGCCATGGCAACTACTGTCTGGCTACTGGTGATGTTTATTCAAGGCCCACCAGCTCTTAATCAGCGAGTGGTGAATTTTGTCAGGACTTTGTCTTTCTCTTCAGTACAACAGGTTCCTTTCTGGTCCAGGTTGAATCTAGCAATGCCATCCAGGAGTTAGAGCCTGGAATTGAGGGCTTTTGGCATTTTCTTGGTGCTTTACTTTACTGTGACTGAGCTGGTAATCAAATTGTAAAACATAGTTCTCTTTATTCATCCTGCTCCTTTCTGAAAGTAGAAAGAGTCTTTCACCAAGTGGCACTGCCTGGAGTTGGGGGAGGGGTGACACAGAACTTCCTTGGCCACCTCTGGGTCATGTGCACCTTGCATCCACTGTCTCTGAGCCCGGTTGAGCACAGTGTCTCACTAGGACTTGCCCCAGGATGACAGTTGTTCTGGCCTAGAATGCCTTTCAAATTTATTCAGGACCCCAGGGCACTTTAGTCAGCTGGTGAAGGGCTCGCCAGAATTCAGGTTTCTAATGCTCTGCCCTACATAATCCAGATCTGTTTTTTTAATTGGAGTGATAGACAGATTTTTGGAGTTGACTCAGAATACACTTAATTCGGGGTTAATTCCTGAAGTAACTTTTTTAGGTGAGATATATAATTTTTAAGCTTCTATTATATGTGCAGTAGTTACTAAATTACCAAAAAAACAAAAAAAGGAATTTGAAAGAAACCTAGAAAGATAGTAGACTTTCAATGTATTTTCTCTTCAATGTTGAAATTATAGTTACCAGTTCTAGAATAATATTTTTATGTTATTGCATTTATAATTTTGGGGGGCTGGATTGTAAAATAAATGTTTTATATACACACACACACACACACACACATATATATATATATACACACACACACACACAAATAATTTACAAATTTACATGCTCATAGTTTCCTTTTCCCCCAATTTTATGTTGGTAAAATACACATAAAATTTACCATCTTAACCATTTTTAAGTGTACAGTTCAGTGATATCAAATACATTTATAATGTTATGCAACCATTACTACAATCTATCTCCATCACTCTTCCTTTTTATCTCATGAAATTTGAAACTTTCTAGTGAACAGTATCTCCCCATTTACGCCTCCCCCATCCCCTGGCAACCACCACTCTACTGTCTGATTCTATGATTTTTACTACTCTAAGTACCTCATGTAAGTGGAATTGTACAGTATTTGTCTTCTGTGTGGCTTATTTCACTTAGCTTAATGTCCTTATTGGGAACCTTCTGCACTATTGGTGGAAGTGTAAAACAGTACAGACATTGTGGAAAACAGTATGGCAGCTCCTCAAAAGAATTAAAAATAGAATTGCTGTAAAATTCATCAATATTATTTCTGGATATATTCTCAAGGGAATTAAAAACAGAGTCTTGATGAGAAATTTGTACACTCATATTTATAGCTGCATTATTCACAATAGCTAAAATGTGGATAAAATATTCATAATAGCTAAACTAAACAAGTAAACTTGTATGGTTTGTCTGTGTACCCACCCATATCTCATCTTGAATTCACACATGTTGTGTGAGAGACCTGGTAGGAGGTAACTGAATCATGGGGCAGGTCTTTCCCATGCTGTTCTCATGATAGTGAATAACTCTCATGGGATCTGATGGTTTTATAAAGGGGAGTTTCCCTGCACGAACTCTTTCTTTGCCAGCTGCCATCCATGTAAGATGTGACTTGCTCCTCCTTGCTTTCTGCCACGATTGTGAGGCCTCCCCAGTCATGTGGAACTGTTAAGTCATTAAACCTCTCTTTCTTTTGTAAATTGCGCAGTCTTGGGTATGTATTATCAGTAGCATGAAAATAGACTAATACAAAATGGATAAGTAAAATGTGTTATATACATACCATGAATTATTATGTAGCCTTAAAAGGAAAACAAAATTCTGGCATATACTAAAATATGGATAAATATTGATTTAGTAGTTTCTTTTTTTGTGTGTGTGTATGCATAATTTTTAGATCTCAAGTATCTTGATGAACAAACAGTGATGGAAATAGATAGAAATTGAATTTTTTCATAGTATTTTTATTATAGTGATATTGTTATTTATCTTGCAGTAATAAAGCCCACCAGTTTCATTGACAATAGACAATAGACAATAACTAAATTGTCTTAAATTATCTGCTGCTTGCTAGTATAATGCTTATGCTTTCACTTTCCTTCCCTTTTTTCTCTTCCTCTCTTTTCTTTCAACATGTCTCATTTCAGGAAGAATTTGAGGTAGTACAGAATATTCTACAGAAATCAAATGTACAAAGAATAAATTACAGTCAGGTGCCTGTGAAAATGTAAATTAGAACAGAAAGTCAATAATGCAGATAGACCACAAAATTCAGATGTCTAAGCTTGAATAATATATTTAGCTCTGTGATTTGTAGTGGTTTAATAAAAATGCTGATTATATATGTTTCACTGTTCATGGGAAAACATACCATGTTCTCAGTGAATGTAATTTTTTTCTAGACCTTTAATTATGAAGAATTTTTTTACATGAAATGTTTATAGAAGCCCTCAGATGATATTATAGAGACAATGTAGGAACAAACATCATGACAGATTTTATTGGAGCTAATAATTAGCTTTAAGAAAAGTATCTACTATGAATTATTTTTGTAGAGAAATAGGTTTTCATCTTATATTCAAATTTCTTCCTCATTCCTATCTTGAAACACACAGAAATTAGTCCCAGGGAAGTTTGAATTATAAATGTCTTCGTTCATTAATTTTTGTATTTGTACACTTTTTTTTTCTTTTTTTCTGTAACAAGAAAAATATCACCTATGTTTTTTCAAATCCATGGCCCAAATACAGAGTATTGTGAGGGCCACACTGGCACATGTATTTCCATTTCTGCAAAACCAAAGCCTAAAATCCTCACTTACAGAGAATCTTTGCGATATCCCTTCGTGGTAACATACAACAAACTGGATCTGAATTATTTCTCTAGAATGAATGAAGCCACTATTGTCCCTTTATCTAATGAAAGAAATTTATGTATTCTAAACTACAGGTCTCATCATTTTGGTTAGAGATATCTTTCTGATCCCTGAAATGCTATATGGTTTTTAAAAATGAGTTCCTAGTCTTTTTATTCTACACCAATCCACTTCACTAATCTTCTCGTAAGTCTAGCAGTATTATTATCCTGTCCGCCTTCCATTATACACACAGAGAGGTTAAAAACTCTCATTCTTGCAGTCCTATATTTAAACCATTGCCATAACCTATTTTTGCTTTCTGTGCATCTTTTGAGTGTGTTCTTTCTTTCTGCTATAACCACACTTCAAAAGCTTTCTGCAAATAATGAGTTTCAGGCTAGATGAAAGCCTCAAACTCATTATTTTAGACATATTTTTCAAGGACTTTCAGTCTTCAGTCATCCCATCTCCCACACGAATCCAGTCTTCAATGATAGTTAGAGAAATGCACCAACGGTGATTAATGACACAAAAGCCAGTGACAAGCTGCAAATAAATGTGAGAGAATTCCCAGCCCCCCCAAAAAAAATCTCCGGATGCAGTGGCTCACGACTGTAATCCCAGCACTTTGGGAGACTGAAGCAGGCAGATCACGAGGTCAGGAGTTCGAGGCCAGCCTGACCAACACGGCGAAACCCCATCTCTACTAAAAGTACAAAAATTAACTGGGCGTGGCAGCACGTGCCTGTAATCCCAGCTACTCAGGAGGCTGAGGCAGGAGAGTCACTTGAATCCGGGAGGCGGAGGTTGCAGTGAGCTGGGATCACACCACTGCACTCCAGCCTGGTGACAGAGTGAAACTTCGTCTCAAAAAAAAAAGAAAAAAAAAAAAAAATCCTCATGATGTGAAATTCTCACAACTATTTAATGAGCACCTACTACACACTAGTACTATTTTAGCTCACAGGTATTTAACTAAGTCCTCAAAATTTCAAATTCGGGAATCAGAAGTGAAGCTAAGACACTACTTCACACCATGAAATTATATGCTGTGCAGAGAAATCTGTGCACCTTAACATGGATGAAGGTAGGAGTGTATTAAATGAGATAAAGGGAAAGAATAGGAAAGATAATTCAGATATGGCAAGACCTTATGGTTTTCCGTCCATTTAGAGGGAGTCAGTTGGTGATGTGCATGGCACACAGTCACAAAAGTGTCATAATGGAAAATTCAAAAGTGACACAGAAACTTCAGCAATCTGCTCATCTTCTGAAAGTCTATTGCATATTAACTGAACAACTGACACATTCTTACCTGGTCTTACTGATATTTTCGCATCCTGAAGGGTAAATGAAGTGATTATAGAAACTAATATTTTCAACCTAATTTGGACCAACAAGGATAATTTGGTTCATAAAGTGCAATTGACAGTAGCCTTTGGAAAAACTGACCATCTCATTTTAGAATTAGGAGCATAATGGTAGGGATTTTCATTGGATGGTTACTCTAGATTTTAAGAAGGAAGACTTCAAAAATTTCAGGTATAAAAAACTCAAGAAAGTTCAGAAAAGTAGCAAACTGCTATTGATATAACTCTGACAATGTAAATCTCAAATTATATTAATGAGGAAGAAAAGAAGGATGGTAGTGGTAGAAAATGGCATAACTATAGAGAGAACTTTATTGTGTATTCAGATTATTAAAAATGCATGTACAGAAGATGAGAAGGAAGACACGTAACCAGAAGGAAGACAAATTACTCTAAATATAGAAATGCAGCGTAGACCAGTAAGAATATTGCAGGAAGGTCAACATATACAATGAGCTGAGGTTTGCAAAATTTGCTACTGACTGTTGAGTTTGGCTTCAATTGGAATGAATAGGGCTATTTTGGATGTAAAGTCAAAACTGCTTTGGTTGATACATTTCCTTCACTGCTCTCTTGTTCTCTGGTATTCCTTTTTTTTTTTTTTTTTTAATTAAATGGACACATTTCCTAGTATTACAATGAATTTTTTTGCTTTCAGTATTTTCCGTAAGCCTATTTATTTTTGTTTTCAGTATTTTCCATAAACCTATTTTATAACTGATATGTAAGATTCCTAAGTTTGAAAAAATATTTTTTTAATCTACCAATATTGGAAGAACCCAAGTAAAAGTGTTAAAATGAGTGTATTAAGAGGCCACAAGTTCAGAGAGAAAGATAAAATGGGACCTCAGGATATATATATTTAAATGAAGGGCAGAGGTTGTACTCACAAGAGGAATTTTTCTGCCTTCTGGAAATGTTTCTTTAACTAGCTGTTATAAATTATTAGTAAGATATTCCAGGAGAATGAAAACTAGCAGCAGAAATAGAAGATGAGCTTTGTTATCATTTTGTGAGAGACCTGCATAGAAAGAAACTGGAGGTGACTTCCTAAATCTGAAAGTGGCTCCCATTCAAGAGCCTTTAAGAAAGGGAGACTTCAGTCTTACCACTATAAGGAAGCAAATTCTGTTATTAACTTAAGGGTACTTGGCAGTAGATCTTTCCGCAGACCAACTTCCAAATGAGAATGTAGCCAGGCTGACACCTTGATTGCAGCCTTGTGTGACCCAGAGTAGAAGATGAGCTGTGCCCAGACCCACAAAAACTGTGAGATAATGAACATGCATAGTTCTAAGCTGCCAAGTTGGTAGTAATTTGTTACATAATAATAGAAGACAAATGCAGGAGGAAAGCAGATCAAGGTAGTAACATGGTATGGTGAGAGTAGGAGCCAGCTTACTGAAGACTTATAAGTCAAAGTAAAGTCTTCAGCTTTTACTGTGAGTGTGGTGGGAAACCAGTGCATGGTTTCAGTGGAAAGGCGATGCAATCAAACTTACATTTCAAAAGGACCACTCTGGTAGTTATATGAAGAAAGGTAGAAGCAGACAGGCTACTTAAGAAACCATTTTACTAATCAAAGAGTGTACTGGCTTGAATAAGGCAGCAGAGTAATGAGAAAAGTGGTTGGGTTTTGAAAGTTATTTGGAAGGTGAGCCTACAGGATTTCTTTGTTAATTGCTTGTGGGGTGAAAGCAAAAGAAAGGAAATGATGCTGAATCTAAGTTTCCTTTTTTCATCTGAATAACTTTACAAAAAGTGCTGTTGCAAAAATAACTGGAAAATGAACATTACTAAGGGAAAGTCAGGGTTTTGGTTTCTTACATGTTAAGTGTGAAAGCTCGCTAAAGATCCTCCCAATCTAGCAGGCTGAGCAGGTGGTTGATTCATAAGACTGGAATAAGGGGAAGCAGCAGTTGGAAATATACATTTAATACATACTAGCAGAATGAGAGTAATTAAAGGACTAGGACTTGCCAATAATCTAGGGAGTGAATGCAGGTAGAACAGATGTCCAAAGATTGTACTCCGGGGGTATTTTCATTTAGAGAACAAAGAGATGAACAAGAATCAGCAAAGGAGACCAAGGCCTCTTGCTGCAAAATATTATTAAAAACAATCAATCACTAAGTATAAAACCATAACAAGAATATCAGAAAAAGATCATGTATATATCAATTATTCAATGACTAACTCATGAAAGTATTATTCAACATGAAAATTTTAATCTTACTAATTTAGTGTGTATTGAAAAAAACATTAAGAATGAAGTAGTATGTTATACTTGTTTTTGAAGACATTGCACCTTAAACATTTCTTATCAAGTTCAAAGGAAATTTGTAATTCAAATTAAATCCACTAAATGAAAAAACTTTGAGTAAACAAATAAATATGTAATTTTTAAATGACAAGTGAATTAAAAAATATATTAATGCCAAATCTTGGCAAGGATGCAAAGAAACTGAATCCACTTGTACCTCGCTGGTGGGAATATAAACAGTATAGCCACTCTGAAAAATAATTTTACAATTTCTTTAAAACTAAACGTGCTTACCATAAACTCAGCAACTGCAAAGCTTTGGGCATCTATTAAAAAGAAATGGAAACATGTTCAACGAAAAACTTACACAAATGTCAATAGCTGTTTCGTTGGTAATGGCCAAAAATGAAACAATCCAAATGAACTTCAAGAGGTGGTAAGTAAAGTCAGCTGTAGCACATCCATACCATGGAATCCTCCTCAGCAATAAAAAGTGATAAATTACTGATACATGCAACAACTTGGATGTAGTGTTTTTTTTTTTTTTTTTTTTTGAGATGGAGTCTTGCTCTGTCCCCCAGGCTGGAGTGCATTGCAGTGGCGCGATCTCGGCTCACTGCAAACTCCGCCTCCCGGGTTCATGCCATTCTCCTGCCTCAGCCTCCTGAGTAGCTGGGACTACAGGCGCCCGCCACCACGCCCGGCTAATTTTTTGTATTTTTAGTAGAGACAGGGTTTCACCGTGGTCTCAATCTCCTGACCTTGTGATCCGCCCACCTCGGCCTCCCAAACTGCTGGGATTATTTTTTTAGAGGGAGTTTCGCTCTGTGGCCAGGCTGGAATGCAGTGGTGCAATCTCGGCTCACTGCAACCTCCACCTCCTGGGTTCAAACAATTCTCCTGCCTCAGCCTCCCAAGTAGCTGGAACTATAGGCATGCACTACCGCGCCCAGCTAATTTTTGTTTTTTTAGTAGAGACGAGGTTTCACTATGTTGGCCAAGATGATCTTGATCTCTTGACCTCGTGATCCACCCACCTCGGCGTCCCAAAGTGCTGAGATTACAAGCATGAGCAAATGTGCCTGGCCAGATTTATCTTAAGAAAATTATTTTAAGTGAAAAAAGCCAGTTTCAAAATTTACATGCTACAAATTTCCATTCACGTATCATTCTTGAAATGACAATATTATAGAATGGAAAACACAATTGTTGTAGCTAGGCCTTAGCAATAGGAAGTGAGGTGTTTTGGTTGCAAAAGGAAAGCAGCAGGGAATTTTGTGTTAAGACAGTTCTGTATCTTGATGTAAAGATATCACGATTGCAAGACATTACCATTGGGAGAAACTGGGTCAAGTGTATATGAAACCTCTGCATTATTTCTTACATCTACACGTGAATCTACAACTATCTCACAATAAAAAAGGTTTAAAAATAATAAATGTTATCAATAGAGAACAAGGGAAAATAAAAGGAAACTACTTTGATGGAGAAGGTGGTCAGGGAGAATCTTACTCTAAATGCATATGAAACCATAACATTTTTCAAGCAGGGGAGTGACCTCTTCTTACGTTTGTTTCATGAAAGAGCTTGGATTTAATTATTCTCCTGTCCATTATTATTTTCTTCTGTAATTCAGAAGACAATTTTAATTGACAAAGAATCTAAGAGCCATCTAGTAAACAAGGATTTTTAACTTTTCTTAAATAATTCCCTATTTTCCTTATTGTTCTGACTGCCAAAATAGATTTTTAAATTCTGGTACCATAGGATTTTTAATTAATCTTTGGTGTTTCTGAGGTCCCTCAGGATCCTAGTCAAGACTAGGTCTGACTCCCTATATGTTAAGAGAGTGTGCTCCATTCTACTAAGAGGAAGTCTTGTTTGATCTAATTTTATCACTGGTGCAAATCCCATCACCTATGCATCCTTGTTATATAATGTAACCTAATCAAGGGAATGTCATTCCATGCCATAACCTTGGCTCTATTCTTTTGTTAGAAGCAAAAATCCCACCCATATTCAAGGGAAGGAACCATACTGGGTGTAACACCAGGGGCTGAGACTATGAAAGTTATCTTAGAATCCTTCCTATCATACCTCCTAATGTCTCCATCACTTACTCTGCCCCAACCATTTAAGCCTCCCTTTTGTCCTCCAGGCATGCCTCTATGTTAGGGCCTCTACTTGTTGTTTCCACTGGTTAGAATATTCTACCTCTAGATACTCACAAAAATCAGTCTCATATTTCTTTCTGTCTTTTCTCAAATGTAACTATAACAAACAGGCTCCTACCCTGTTCATCCTATGTAAAGTAGCATTTCCAACAATATTCCCCTATATCCCTGTCTTCATTATGTTGCTTTATCTAGCACCATAGCGCTTAACTCTACCTAGCTTATTATAGTTTATCTGTTGCCTGTTTAACCTCATTAAAATGAAAATTTCATGAGGCAACAACTTGGTCTCTTGTTATTCATTCTAACACTTATAATGCTGTTTTGTGCATAATTGGTCTTAAGTATTTGTTAAATAAATGAATAAATATATTTGATAATTATAACCAGCATGGTTACATAATAAAAGTAACGTAGTGTCTGGAAAGATTTTTTTAAAAGCAAAAGATTTTGTCTGAAAGAACACAGTATTTGAGCTCACAAGCTTTTGATTCTATAGCATGTAGAACTGCTCTACAACCTAATAGCTGTGTGGCTCTGTACAAATAATTCTATCTTGTTATGCCTCAATTCCTTTAATCTATGTAGTACTAAAATAATACTGTCTCATCTTTGGGTTTACAAAGAACTCTGCAGTAACACATATAAAATATTTATTAAAGTATCTTAGAAATAGGAAACTATGAGTACTTACAAATGTAATTGCTCATGGTAGGTTATTCAAACCCGATTCATTAGGTAATTGCCAACTCTTATCTCTATTTTATATTGTTTGAGCCCTACTGTTTCAATGATCTTTTCCTGCATAATAAATTACCTAAGATATAACAGTTAAAAACAACAAATGTACTCATGATTCTGTGGGCCAGGAATTCAGCAGGACTATGTGGGGATGGGATGGCTCCTCTGCTTCACAGGGTACTGGGCTAGGGCAGCTCAACTGGACTTAAAGGATTTAACATGTCCTCTCTCACACCTTGAGAACCTCATCTTGGGTGGTTCAATGGCTACATGTTTTCTAAGATGACTGAATCTCTCTCCTTTCATGGAGTCTCATGGACTCAGTTACATGGGATATCATTTCTCTTCATGTGACCTCTCTCTCTCCATAGTGTTTCATCCCCCAGGACATCTCTTTAGTCAGGCTATCCAACTTTTCATGGCAGCTGGCTTTCTAGGGTATGGAAAGGAGAAGCCAAGATCTTTCTTGATGCTTAGGCCCAAAAGTGGCACAGAATCACTTCGTAACAAGCCAGACCAGTTTCAAAAGGAGGGAAATAAACTCTAGTTCTTTAGGGAACAAGTGGCAGGAGTGTGCAGACATGGAACTGTTGGCAGCCATTCAGCAGAAAATCCACCAAAAAATACCTAAGGAAATGTTCATTGTAAAAAATTTAGACCAAAAGTTGGAATACAGAAATAAAGTGAAAACTATATTTTCCAAACTCCTCCCATACAATATCTAAACTAAAATGAAAAGAGATCAACAAACTAAAACATATACACATGTATACACACACACACACACACACACACACACACGCACACACACACATATTAACAACAAAAAGGATCAAAAGTTTGACATACTAGATTGGAGAAAAATAACTCTAGACAACTCAGTCAAGTAATAATTCAGAAGAAAGACAACCACTGGAAAATACTAGAGTGTGCCAAGGATTGGTGATTGAGAATAATTTGATAATACCTTATAAAATGAAGAAATATCTCCATATTGAAATTGCGAACACAATTTCAAAAGTACAGTTGACTGTTATATATGTAAATTACATAAAAAATTTATTTTTTAATACTTGTTTTTCTAGTACTGAAGTGGAAATAAGAATATATATCTATCTTAGAGTAGATTATTTTTTTCAGTTATAAAAATTATAAAACAGCAAAAATAAATATTTTGAAGGAGCTAAATCACTATGGATATCAGAGCAATTAAATTCAACATTCATTCTATGCAGGGTGTAAGGGCAAATCCAATCTAAAAAATTTAAGAAAAATGAGACTTGCTGAGACTTGTTGAAAATAAGGGATCCTTCCTCCTCTAAACTTTTCTTAAAGCATTTACTTTAGAAAACTTGTGAGTTCCTAAACATTTCTGTTTCCCTGAAATGTACATAAATGGTTTTAAAAGCTAAATAAGCCTTTTGCCAAGCTTGCAACCCAGGAATGTCTTTCTTGAGGACTTAGGAATCATCTCTTTGAAATGCAATCATCAAGGAAGATAGGACTTTCTATGAAAGAGTATCTGTGAAAGGGTAGGAGGCTGACTGGCTGATACTGGATTCCGAGTTGCAAAGCCTGAAGTAGACTGAATTGTGTCTTCCTATATTCATATGTTGTAGTTCATTATGCTAATGGGACTGTATCTAGAAATAGGGTCTTTAGGAGATAATTAAGGTTAAATAAGTCATAAGGGTGGAGCCCTATCCAGTAGGATTATGGTCTTAGAAGAAGAGGAAGAAAGATCAAAATCTTTCTTTTGCTCTTTCTCTGCCATGTGAAGACTCTGTGAGAAGATGGGTATCTGCAAGCCAGAAAGAGGCTTCTTACCAGGAACCAAAGAGGTCAACATCTTGATATTGGACTTCCCACCTCCAGAGCTATGAGAAAATAAATTTCTGTTAAAGCACCTAGTATTTGGTATTTTGTTATGGCAGCCTGAGCTGACGAATGTTCTACCTCTTGTCATAAAGATATTTATTTTTCTTTTAGATAAAGCCAATTAGCTAACACAGGTGGTCACCCCAATTATAAGGTGATTTTAAGGTGAATTGTATGTGATAAATGGTATGTGAAGTCCTCTTACTTGAGGACTATTAATTGTTTATCCTGAGAATATGTGTGTAATGGGTTGTACCTGCTTGGCTATTTAAAAAGATGAAATTTCCTTTCGACTTGGTAATCTCTTAGCAGATTGCCTGTAATGCTCATCACAATGTGATTTAATGTGTACTTAATAATAAAACTGTTTTCTTTCTTTGTGGAAAGGTTTTCTGGGTTGTGAGGAGATTTATTATCATTATTATTATTATTATTTCAGAGACAAGGTCCCACCCTGTTGCCTAAACTGGAGTACATTGGTGTGATCATAGTTTACTGACCCCTCAAACTCCTGGACTCAAGCAATTCTCCCACTTCAGCCTCCGAAGTAGCTAGGACTATAGGCTTGTGCCATCATGCCTGGCTAATTTTTAAATTTATTTTTTTTTATATACAGATGGGTTTTGCCACTTTATTTCCTCATGAAATACACAGATTGATCCTAAAAATAAAATAATGTACCAAATAGTTTTAGGTTATTTTTGGTTAATGACATATGCAACAAACTCACTTCATTGGCAACTAAACTATTGGAAGAGAGGCAGAGATTTAGAAAACTGAACAATGGTATGGACATAGAGAATTCCGAATTCTTTTGTTTTCACCACATAGTTGTTTGTACTTAGTTTTATAAGAACTCTTTAACTTATTTGTAAAATGAGGATAGACTGGACTGGTGGCTTGTTGGCAATATCCACGTTGATACATATTTAATTGATAATACACTTCATTAAATTAGTTTCAAATTGAAGATGCCACATAAGAATTAACTTCTGGATTATGAGAAGAAGAAAGAAGGAAGGAAAGGAGAAGGCGAGGAGAAGAAGAAAAAGAAAAAAGACTTTTTATTTGGGAAATGTGCTTTTTACATGGGACATATGCTCTTGGATTTCCCACAATTTTCACCATTTCCTATTATATATTAGTTGGTTTGTTCATCCACTTACACTTTCTGTACACGTGTATGCAAGATAGAGGTCACTGAACAAACCACTTACAATAGGTGGGTATGGCAGGAGCAAGAAATAACTATCTAAATAGTACTTTTCTGCTATCCTTTTGAGGAAAAGTAACATTTATATGTATACATAGGTAAGGGAAGGCCTGAAATGTTTCTAAGATGTGCTCCAACAAGGCATCCTTCGTTTCTTGACAGGCAGCCATTAGTGGTGTAAAGAAAACATGCCTTCACCATTGGTGCCTTAATTGGCCAGGGTTTCAACATAGCACAAACTATATGCATTTTTATGACTGATTGAAAAATTTTACTAGAAGTGAATTTTAAAATACCACCAAGGCTATTTGGTTAAGTGTACCTTTACTAACTAGATTTCAATTTTTAATCTTCGTCATAATGATTTGTTTATAATACAGACTTAAAATTTTTATTCTTTAAACATCTAATTTACCATCTTTTTGTGAAAAAGAATTGGCCCTTTTTTGTTCAAGGTTTCAAAATATGTATAGTTTTTAAAACAGATGAAAGGTCAAACCTCTAATGAAAATTAGTTTTATATCCAGTATACCAAATTATGGCAGCTATGTGGGTTTTCATGGTGTAGTTTTAATTACATGTGATATTTTTATCTGATCTATGGATAGTATATAAGCTTTAACTATCTAGCCGGGCGTGGTGGCTCACTCCTGTAATCCCAGCACTTTGGGAGGCTGAGGCGGGTGGATCACGAAGTCAGGAGACCCAGACCACGGTGAAACCCGGTCTCTACTAAAAATACAAAAAATTTACAGTAGCTGGGCGCCTGTAGTCCCAGCTACTTGGGAGGCTGAGGCAGGAGAATTGTATGAACTCGGGAGGTGGAACCTTCAACGAGCCGAGATAGCGCCACTGCACTCCAGCCTGGGCGATAGAGTGAGACGCTGTCAAAAAAAAAAAAAAAAAGAAAACTATAGGTATATCATATGTTTGTTTTATATTAGAAAATTTTCACAACTCAACTTTATAAAAGGAAATTTAGAATATCTTCTTAACCTAAAATAAAATTAAATAGTATCATTAGTTTTGAAATGATTTATAATTAGCTTTTCTTTCAAATAATAATAAATGAAACTTAACAAGTAAAAGGTTTGTCATTTTTTTAAAAGCTTCTTTCACGAAATAAATTAATATTGTCAATAATAGGAAACAAAACAAACGTCCAAATTAGCTAAAGATAAATCTGTTTAAAATAGAAAATGTCATAAAAAGATAAAAGATAAAATGATCAAGATCTAATTTTTAGATTGTGATGGATATTGGAGGACTGATTGCTTATATGTTGAATACCCTGTCCAGGCAAAATTAAAATGAACTGAAATTAACATGCTTGAAAATTGCTTATGTCACACATTTAGCCATTCAAATTTCAGATATCCTGTCTTCAGCAATTCTTCTGCTAAATCCATTGCCCTCACATTCTTTATACATATTCCATTTCCAGTCTTTTGCCTGAACGGTTTGCTGAAAACTGTTTTTAGCTTTGGACTATTGGCAGCCACCTAACTCATTCCAAGACTATATAACAAAGATAAACGAGGAGAGACAGAGGACATAGCATGCCTGCTTCAAGCCCAGACCATTTCATCAGGCCTCATGTCATGATTTTTAAATAATGTAATTGTTTTATTATTTTTTACAGCATGAGGCAATATCTGAGGATGACACTTTAATTTTTGGGAATTAGCTTCTTTAAGAAATGTTAAATCATCACAAAATTTAATGCATCAAATTATTGTAGTTAGTCTTAATCTAACAAACAGTAACATATAGAATTATGTATTATGTTTCAAAATGTATTCTTTCCTTTATTTCACATTTGAAATGTTCAGAACTAAGAATGTAACTGATTGGTTATGGAATTTACAGTCAGTCTTCTCCATGGGGCATCTGAATGACTAAAATCTTAATTCTAGTACTGGAACTATCCAACATGGATGACAAATAAAACCATGTGCATGACACAAGCAGCTGCATATTTAAAATGAATTCTAATTTATAAGATTGGAAATTTTTCTGTCTCATTGACTTATAACTACTTTGATTTGAAAAGAAACCACAATTTGGAGAAGAGGAAAATAGCAGATATAGATATATTAACAGATAAAGATACTAGTAGATATTTTACTATAATTTATTATAAAATCTCAGACTCAAGATTTTATAATATACCTCACTGAGATTGTGAGTTCAAAGCTTATAGCATACATTTTAGCAACACACAGCACTTTACCACCTACTGAAATAGTTTGAGTTTAAAGACTTAGGAATATAGAAACATATATGATTAGATATTTCTATGGACAATATAAATTTATATTTAATTATTTAAACACATACAGATTTTTATTTTCATTTTTTTAACATACTTATCTTGTAAAACCAAGAGATTCGTGATTTAAGATTTCCTATAAAGAAATCTAACAGAAGCTATTATCCTCAGCTTTACTGCTTTTGAGACACTAGGGAAAATGCAGCTGTTTCTTGCCTTGAAATAATGTTGCTACTTAACCCTGGATTTACTTGAAGAATTGAGAAAGCAAGTAGGAAATTAAAGAAACCAACAAAAAATATTAAATCTAGAAAATACGTTGTACTTTAATGACATTAGTACTAATAGGCCCCCTTCAGGCACTGTTTCCAAATTTGTTTGAATCTTTGTTACGATATCTCCTTTCCTGAAAGCACAGCCCACTTTGGAGCAGTGTTCTTAACTGGTCTTACTCTATTTATGCTGTTACTTCACAAGGGTATTAATCTGGTCGCTGAATATTTTCTTTTCTTTTTTTTTTTATTATTATTATACTTTAGTTCTAGGGTACATGTGCATAACGTGCAGGTTTGTTACATATGTTTACTTGTGCCATGTTGCTGTGCTGCACCCATCAACTCGTCAGCACCCTGAATATTTTCTTAGAACTATTATTGCAAGCTTTACAGATTTTAAGGACTATGCTGCTTTAAAGAAAATAATTTCATATGTTCCAAACATGTTGGGTAGCACCAGCCTTCAAAAATTTCTCAGGCATGTGAAATAGTTTATTTTTTAACGAAGAATAAACCCATGCACAGCCAAGTGTAAGATATTGGAAATAACAATTTCCAAAGTACATCAGAGAAATTTAAAAGGTCACAGAACTCCTTATAACATTAATATTTGACATTTGAATTATTTTCCAGTTTAGCAAACTGAATAAAGAGCTTCATCTTCAGAAGAACTGAAATAACTAAAAATACAAAACCTTTTTCTTCAATGCAGTCAAGATAAGTTACTGAGAATGCAACTGTGTGCAAAGTCAAAGAAGGTTTATAGCACTAAAAGAGGAATCGTTGACAACCATTTTAAATATTTGAACAAAATCATGGTCCTATTCTTTAGAAAGAAACCCAAAGTTTTAAAACCCGAAGTTTTAAACAGTTATTTTAAAGGAATTCCTACAGGCAACATTCAATAGAAGTTAGCATCACCATCATCATCATCTTCTTTATCAATCATCATGGTGAATGGTTGGTAGCTCAATACCAGCAAAATATACATTCCTTTCTTCAAGGTCACTGCCCATATCACTCTCCAGAGTTCTCCTCTCTCTCAAGGAAAATGAGATTTGCTGTCAGAAAGCCTTCTTAGCTTAGAACTATGACTCTGCTACTTATTGCAATAAAAACTGGGCATATTTTTTAACTTTGATGAATATATAACTGTTCTGTAAAACGAGACCAATAACTTCTACATCACAGGTTAAGGTAAAAATGTAGTCTCTAACACGGTGTAGGTGCTTCCTTTGTATGCATTAATGTTTTCTCTTCTCTGAAACATATATTAAATTGAAACACTTTTCAATGCATCCACTCTGTGGAGGAGAATTCTAGTAGTACTACAAAATCCATTCTCCACTTTGTCCTTAGTAACAGAACTTCTGAATATTAACTGGGCAAATTTCTTCCCTAAACATACTCAATTTCTCAGATGTCCGTCCAGTTGAGTGTGGCCATGTTAGTTCTGAGGAATATAAAAATAGGAATACAATGTTCAACTTCCTAAGAATATGCTAGATCAGTACTTGACCTACTCCTGTGGCAGGCCAGGTGTCACTAATGCAGGCCTCCATAACAAGAGTTTAAGTACTAACTGAGGGGGTTAAGTTAAATATTAAAAGTTGAAAGAGCCGGTGTCCTAATACACAGGCTGGAATGTAAAAAACAAACAAACAAACAAACAAAACCCATCAAGAGTTTTGCCTACGCCTTTCCTGGGCCTTAAAGCATGACAAAACAACAAATAAATTCTTAACAGGACTCATTTAAGATTAAACAAGTTTTATTGGGGATCTGAAGAACTCTCTAAACCTACATGAATTAGCAGGAGACAAGATAAGGGTAATCACCCCAGTACCTGGACCCATTTAGTTTAAGTAAATTTACTGAGGCTCCAGAGGAAAGTCTCCAAGACTCAGACCTTAGTTATAGATTCAAAAAAGTTAATCATTTATGTCTTTAGATGAATGAACACTTAAATGTAGACATATAGCTTAGAAGCTACATAAACTCTGGAAAACTTGTAATTTTGAGTTCATCTGGTGATAATCTCCCGGCCTTCTCCCTGTAACCAGTTACAGAAATTAAAAAGAAAAAAAAATCTCAGCCTGGCGTGGTGGCTCACGCCTGTAATCCCAGCACTTTCGGAGGCCGAGGCGGGTGGATCACGAGGTCAGGAAATCGAGACCATCCTGGCTAACACGGTGAAACCCCATCTCTACTAAAAATACAAAAAATTAGCTAGGCATGGTGGTGCACACCTGTAGCCCTGGCTACTTGGGAGGCTGAGGCAGGAGAACGGCCTGAACCTGCAAGGCGGAGCCTGCAGTGAGTGGAGGTCATGCCACTGCACTCTAGCCTGGGCAACAGAGTGAAACTCTGTCTCAAGAAAAAAAATTGTCTTCCTCCCCAGTTTATTTGCATCTTGTTATTGGGCCACAAGAAATAGCAGCCCGACCCTCAGTTTGGTCCGGAAACACTCCTTCTCTTTCCTGATTCTTATGAACATATGGTGGAGGAACAGCAGTCATTTTGGATCATGTAGAAGAGAGACAAACCCTAGAAATGGATTGGTTAGAAAGCTGAGAAAAGCCTGTATATTTTTAGTGACACATGGCTCAAACTTAGGTGTGTTGTCTGACCCCCACATCTGAGACTGTTAAGTGATTTGGATAAAATCTTATGCATTTAAGCCACTCTTTACTTCAGTTTTCTTTCCCAAGTAGCAAAATTAAATCCTAACTAAAATCTGTCCCAAATTATCTTTGGAATACAAGCAGAATCAAGATGTTATTCACGTATTCTTGTAGTTTAAATATTTTTTTGATAGCACTTTTGTTAAGGTCACTTTTTACATAAAGCTCTCAGAAATCCTTAAATTATACTTATGGTATACACACAAACAAATTCTATAAGAGCCAGATAAATAGGCATGAAGTTAAAAACAATGACATTTAAAAACAGTAATCCACTACCTTACACTGAGTTTTAAGTTCTATACATTCCAAAGGGTGCACTGAAAAAAGTGATTAGTGTCTGACCCTTTGTTCTGCTTACTATTGCTGTTTGACACCACGCCAACACAACTTAGTGGCTTAAATCGAGAATTGAGCCTTTTTTACACTCAAGAATTTTGCGGATTAAGAATTTGGACAGGGTATAAGAGGAACTGCTAGACTGTGCTCTATGGTCTCTGGGGCCTCAGCCGAGAAGAGCTGAAAGGTGGGGTGACTCAAGAGTTAGGGGTTAGAATTATCTGAAGGTTTTCTTCTTACAGACCTGTAGTCAACATGTAAAGAGTTGAAGCCAAGCATTTTCGGCTACACTCTTACAGTCTTCTCTGTGTGATTTGGCTTCCTCACAGCATGGTGGCCTTAAGGTACTCAAGCATCTTAGAGAGTGGTACAAGGCTCCAAGTACAAGTGTTTCAACAAACAAGATAGAAGCTGCATCACCTTTCACAACTCATTCCTCACTGCTACTGTACTCTATTTGTTGAAGCAGTTCTAGGGGAAGAAATGTCAGAAAATTGAGAGGGCAGGAATATTTTCAAATAGCCACACCTTTGTATATTGAAGGAAACAAGCACCTGCAAATTTTGTCATGGCCAGATATGCTGGTGCCAGTGACACTGTAAGAGACCGAGTGGGGAATTAAAATAGCTTATATCAGTTAGGCAAATTCCTGAATGCTGACTTGACCCTTTCAGACTAATGGTATATAAAGCAGGGAATCCACATGTATTAGTTTGTTTTCACACTGCTATAAAGAACTACCTGAGACTGGGTAATTTACAAACAAAAGGGGTTTAATTGATGCAGTGCCTCATGGGTGGAGAAGCCTCAGGAATCTTTCAGTCATGGCAGAAGGTGAGGGGAAGCAAGGCATATCTTACATGGTGGCAAGAGAGAGAGAGATAAATTGAAGTGGGAAAGTGTCACACTTTAAAAGCATCAGCTCTTGTGAGAACTCACTATTATGAGAACAGCATGGGGAAAACTGCCCCCCATGATCCAATCACCTCCTACCAGGTTCCTCCCCTGACAAGTGGGGATTACAATTCGAAATGAGATTTAGGTGGGGTTACAGAGCCAAACCATTTCACCAGAGGGCTGAGTAACTCTAATCTGGCGGGATGATTATCCTGTCAGGTTGCATTGGCCCCTGAAATTTGGATGCACTTTGTGAGAGACCAGTGTCTAGGTAACTAGAAACTAGGTAAGTGTTGGAGAGCTGCTTCCATTCATTTCTATCATTGTCTGGTTCATTTCCTTTGCACTGTTTGTTGATCTGTATGAAATAAAAATGAAAGCAAACCTTGTATCTGAGTCTGCATTTTTACCAATCCTCACACTTACGGTTCAGTGTCTTAGTCTGGTTTCGAATAACAAGAACCTTTTGTACTTGGAAGTATAAAACTTGATAGCAGCAACATTATTGATATTCAGAGCTCAGTAACTTGTCTAATTATAACCAGACAGAAACAAGTGTCAAGGTATTCTTGCTTATCAGGTCACAGGTAACTCGTTTCTCTAAGAATTCGTAAACTCATAGAGTAATATTGGAGAAAGAAATGCAATTTAACTGCTGAAAGTCTGTCTCAGTTTACTGGTCTTGTAACAGAGGGAAAATTCTAAACAACTTGGGGAACTTTGGTGAGAATTAAAATAAATGGGTGTGAATAGCTCCTGGCACAGAGCAGGCACTAATAACTGCTGGCTTCATTCATTACAGATAATGAACCTGAACTGACACCTCCCTCACACCACTAATTTACTTTATTTTCTTCCTGCCCCACATCAGAGTACGAACATTATATGTATATTTTTTCTTGTAGGAATTATTTGTAATGGTGGTAGTAGAACTAGGGGATTAAGACATCCAGATTCTGATGTGCAAGTTCCATTTGTCTGTACTGATAATCTAGCATTATGCTGTTATGTAAAGAGGCATTTTTCAATTTAAATACACCTAGAAAAGGTGCATGGAAAAAAAGCTATATGAAAGCATCAAAATTCAAAATTATAGCAGAGTCACAGAATGAACATTTTAAAGCCTTGTATCAACCACAGATATATGCATAGATTCTTCCGACAGATCATTATAATGCTATTTGACCTTTTTACATCTTCAGTGCAATATGTTTTTTAGCTACATTGATGAAAATAGGAGAGCAACTCTCCTTGATGTTAGAGATCTTGGCAAATGTAAAGTATTTAACAATGAATAGGCTGTCTTACAAATGTGAATTCACCTGCTAAACTCAGTGAAAGGACAGTAACACTGTGGCACCAGTAGGACTGATGAATGTCCAAGAGTTTGGTGTGTTAAAATAAATAACGCATAGCATATTTGTTTATTATTTTTAACAACCCTCTGAGGTATGTGTTTGTCTCTACTCTCTCCAATGAGAATGCTAATAAAAGTGATCTTCAAATGCCTTTCTTTCAGTAATTTTGAGAATGTGAGTTGAGGTTTTCTTATTCTGTCATTTGTAAAGTCATTCAGTTGCTGAGTCCCAGTAGTCACAAGCAACTGAGACATAGAAAGACCCACCCCCCAGCTCAGATGGTGCCCAGTGAAATGATTTAATAAGTGAATTTTAAAATATGGCTGTTGAGTGACGCTATAGTTTGAATATTTGTCCCCTCCAAATCTCATGTTGAAATTTGTTCCCCAGTGTTGGAGGGGAGGTATGGCCTAACAAGAGTTGCTTAGGTCAGGAAGGCAAGTACCTCATGAGTAGATTAATGCCCTCCCTGGCATGGTGGGGAGGTGGGGTAGCAAAGTGAGTTCTCTCTCTATTTTGTCCTGGGAGAGAAGGTTGTTAAAAAGAGTCTGGAGCCTTCTTCTCTCTTGTTTCCTCTCTTGCAATGTGAGCTTTGCTCATGTTGGTTCCCTTTCTCCTCCTACCACGTGTGGAAGCAGCCTGAGGCTTTCACCAGATGCTGAGTCTTCTAGCTAACAGAACCATGAGCCAAATGAATCTTATTCTTTTTCTTTCTTTTTTCTTTTTTTTTTTTTAGACTGAGTCTCACTCTTGTGCCAGGCTAGAGTGCAGTGCCACGATCTTGGTTCACTGCAACCTCCACCTCCTGGGTTCAAGCAATTCTCCTGTCTCAGCCTCCCGAGTAACTAGGACTACAGGCATGCGCCACCATGCCCAGCTAATACTTGCATTTTTAAGTACAGATGGGGTTTCACCATGTTGGCCAGGATGGTCTTGATCTCTTGACCTCGTGATCCATCCACCTAGGCCTCCCAAAGTTCTTGGATTACAGGCCTGAGCCACTGTGCTCAGCCCAAATGAACGTTTTTTCTTTATAAATTGCCTACTCTCTGGTATTCCTTTACAGAAATGCAACAGACTAAGAGAAATGATATGCACAAGTGATATAAAACAGGTTTTTTTACACTCTTTTTTATTTTAATTGAAATTTTAATAAGTATAGATTTACATGCAGTTTTAAGAAATAATACTGAGAGATACTCTTTACCCAGTTTCCCCAAGTGTTACTATCATGTAAACTATAATGCCATACTGCAAACTGGTGATGGTTATTGATACAATTCAGCTATCTTATTCAGATTTTTTCAGTTGTGCTTGTAGTCACGTGTGTGTATATGTATTTAATTATATACATTTTTTTAAAAAATTTATTTAATATTATTATACTTTAAGTTGTAGGGTACATGTGCATGACGTGCAGGTTTGTTACATATGTATACTTGTGCCATGTTGGTGTGCTGCACCCATCAACTCGTCATTTACATCAGGTATAACTCCCAATGCAATCC